>NC_056729.1:563176539-563250277 GCF_019279795.1 Protopterus annectens
CAGCAATGATGCATCATGCCCTTTGCTGGTATTCCAATTGCTGAATCTTTTCCACTTTGCTAAGTAGACCTTTCTGGTGGATGGTCTTCGAGCCTCTGTTAGTATCCGCTGAACTTTCTTGGAGAGAGGTAAGTTGAATGTATTTATGGGATCTCCCAGGCTGTTAGCTGCAGAGTTTGAAGGTTTGGATGCAGTGTTTTGAAATTGTGCTGAGTCAAAAGTAGAGGCCACTGAGGGAGGGCCCACCTCCTGGTGTGACATATGCTCCGTAGTAGTGGGTACCAGTGTTGTCTTGGCCAATCCGGAGCTATTATGATTCCCTTGGGCTTCCCTGCTTTGATCTTTAGTAATACTGAAGTCATCAGTGGCAGAGGTGGGAATGCATAAATTGCCAGGGAGTTCCAGTTGAATGAAAGAGCATCTATTTTCAAAGCCTTTGGATGGTATGTCCTTGTGCAAAATTTTGGTAGTAGATGATTGAGGTGAGAGGCAAATAGATCCACTTCTGGCTTGCCCCATGTCGAAGTGAGTTGTCTGAAAGCCTTCGGATGCAACCTCCACT
The DNA here is from genome assembly GCF_019279795.1 of Protopterus annectens. Classification (NCBI taxonomy): domain Eukaryota; kingdom Metazoa; phylum Chordata; order Ceratodontiformes; family Protopteridae; genus Protopterus; species Protopterus annectens. Next base: position 563,177,102 of record NC_056729.1, read on the forward strand.
CGTGTGGATCTGTGAAATTCCTGCTTAGGCTGTCCGCCAACACATTGTCTTTTCCTGGAACAAACTGTGATTGCAACTGGATGTTTAGACTCAGTGATTTCTCCCAAAGCTGCATTGTCAGTCTGCAAAGGGGATAAGAATGAGTGCCCCCCTGCTTGTTTATGTACCACATCACAGTGGTGTTGTCTGTCCGTATCATTAAGTGACTTTGCTGGAGTTGGTTTTGAAAAGCCTCAATAGCATGCATTACTGCCAGCATTTCCTTTTGATTTATATGCAGATGTGTTTCCTTTGGAGACCACTGTCCTTGTTATACATCTGCCTTCCATGTGCGCCCCCCATCCTAGGTCTGAGGCGTCTGTAGTCATGATCTGTGTTATCTGTGGTTTTTTGAATGACAAACCTGTGTTTTCCTGGCTCACCGAAGCCCACCATAGGAATTCCTTTTGTAAGCATGGGATGAGTGGTATGATCGTCTCCAAGTTGTTGCGGTGCTGAGACCAAATGCTTTTTAGGTACCATTGAAGCTTTCTCATGTGTAGTTTTGCGAATGGAACCAGTAGGATGCAGGATGCCATGTAACCCAGGGCCTGTAGGACTCTCCTTGCAGTCATCTGGGTGAGTTTTGCTAAACCTTTGAAGTATTGAGTTAACTTCTCTTGCTTGTCTTCTGTCAGGTAAGCCATTTGAGAGGCTGTGTCTAGTTTGGCTCCTAAGAAGATTATTTGCTGGGATGGCTGCAGTCTTGACTTTTGGAAGTTGACTGTGTATCCCAGAGCTTGAAGTAATCGTATGACATATTCCAGATTTTTTGTCAACATCAATTTGTCGTCCGCTTGTATGAGGCAGTCGTCCAGGTATGGGTAAATTTGTATACCCTGGAGCCTGCAATGAGCAATTACAGAAGCCAGGCATTTTGTAAACACTCTGGGCACAGTAGATAAGCCAAATGGCAATGCTGAGAATTGATAACGCTCTGGCCCTGCAAGAAATCTGAGGTATCTTCTGCAACAGTGTCTGATAGGGACATGCAGGTATGCCTCCTTGAGGTCCAGAGTAATCAGCCACGACTCCTTGCCAGCATGGGAAGGAGTTGCTGTAGAGTCAGCATTTTGAACTTTGGTACTATGAGAAAGGTGTTTAATGCGGACAAGTCCAGTATTGGTCTCCATTGAGTTTCTTTTCTTGGAACAAGGAACAGTCTTGAGTAAAATCCCTGTTCTTGTTCTTGTTGTGGAACTCTTTCTATTGCTTTCATTTGAGTTAGCAGAGATTTGCTTGATAGCCTCTGCCCTTTGATGTTGTGGTAGATTTGGCATGCCTTGCTTTCTTGGTAAGGTATGAAAATGAAACCTGTACCCTTGGTCTATAATGTCTAAAATCCATTTGTCCTTTGTCAGTCTGTGCCAGTTTTCTGCAAACAGAGATAATTTCCCGCCCAAGGGAGCTTCCAGTTGTTCCCTGGTAGGCAGTAGTAGAGGAAAGTCATTGAGATTGTGGTTGTTGGGCAGGAGAAACCCTCGTCACCTCTTTGGTTTCCTGGCTGCCATTGACGTCCCCTGTAAGGGCCTCTGTATTGGCCTCTTCCTCAGCCACGTCTGTTCTTACCCCTTTGAAACTTTTCTGGATTAGGAAAGGACCAGTTTTTTGAAGGCCAATTCCTACTGAATCTGGGGGGTTGAACCTGGAGGAAATCCTTTACAGTTTGAACTGATTTTGCTTTTTCTTCGATGGTCTTTAGTACATCCTTAGCATTTGCACCAAAAAGCTTGTTCTTTTACAAAGGTGCATCCAGAAGCTTTGCTTTTACATGATCTGGTAGAGGTTGATCTTCTAACCAAGCATGTCTTCGCATCACTGCCCCCGTCATAGCTGCCCTACATGAAGCTTCCAGTGCATCATATCCACACTGCAGGAAGTGATTGCTTACTTGCTGAGTGTTATGTACAGCTTCCTGCAAAGTCTTCCTGTCTAAAGGATCAGGAGAAGCTAGTGTTTTTTGTAAATCTTCTAAAAGATAATCCTGATATTGGAACATATGAAAAAGGCAATTTAAAGCTCTCATAGATAAGGTAGTGGAAGTGTAAACCTTTTACCCCATCTCTAATGACCTTGCTTCCCTGTTTGAGGGTAAAGGATTTTTTGAGGTGGAGGCTGAAACTCCTTTAGGCCCCTGTGAAATAGTTTCCAAATCAACAGTATGGGCCCTGAATAAATGGGAATGAGTTTCAGGGACCCTGTAATACCTGTCTGGCTTGGCTGGTGCAGGAGGGAGAGAATCAGGGGTAGCACTAGAATCAGAATACAAATCATCCAGAACATCAAGTACAGGAGGAATAGCTAAGGGCCTGTGCTGAGGCTTCTTAAGGAAAGTCCTAAGGCGTTTCCTGGAATCAGAATATTCCTGGCCCTGCCACTTGAAATGTTCCCTCATGGTGTGCAGAACTTCCCCAAAAGAAATATCCTCAGGTGGGGAGGCCGAAGGTATGGAATCTTCTGCATCTGAGTCCTCATAGGTCTGGAAGAGCTCTTCCTGGCTATCAGAGTGGACAGAGCCCTCAGAGTCTTCATCTGAAGGAGTGGGGTCAGAGGGTTCAATCCGGGGCCTTTTATCAGGAGGAGGCTGGGATGCTCTCTGTGGATGGGTCTGCGAACCTCTAATCATGGAAATTAAATCAGCAGCCATGGACATAATTTGTGTCTCTGGAGACGGCTGAGGTAAGGATCTAGAAGTAATATGCTTTGTTTTGCTGGCTGCCTTAGCCCTAGTGTAGGGCCTTAATAGACATGGCCATAGGAGGCCTGGCAGCTCCACGTGCAGGAGTGACCTTGTCTACAGCAATGGTCTCGGGCATTTCCTCAGTTTCGGTATCCGGAGGAAAATCTATAACTGGCGGAGTAATGTCTGGAATCGGAGTCGTCGGTAATGCGGTGTCTTCGGTTCGGAGCGGTGGAGAGACCGTCTCAGAGGGAACCGGAGCACTCGCGCTAGGTTTTGGCGTGGAGTCGGAAGTAGACGCGGGCCGAGGATGTCGGTCCCGGTCTTTTCGCTTTTTGGGAGTTTGCGATGTGGGAAGATCCGACGGCATGGTATAAGCAAATTTATCGCCGAAAAAGTCTTCAGCGAACTCCGCCCGGCGCCTGAGAGTGCGCTTGTTGAAGCGAGCACAGGCTACACAGGCCGAGACGTCGTGGTCTGGGCCCAGGCAAGGGAGGCAGTAAGAGTGGAAATCCTTATGAGGTATTTGTTTACCACAAAAAAGACAATTGTTAACTTTCAGTAATTTCTGACATCGGCTGAGGCAAGAAAAGGTCCCCAACGGGGTACTTAGCTTTTTTGATGACTTCGGTATCGTAGAATACAGGAGCTGACCGACCGGCACTTGCGAACTGCTTCTGCTTTGGGCACCGTGCGGCAAGAAAGACTGAAGAAAATGGCGTCTGCTGATGCTTATATACTCCAGCCGCTCTGACGTCGGAGAGAAATGCGACATCAGCCGACGTCGGACCCAGACTTTGGAACCAGCCGACCGAGGGCTGCCTGAGGCAGGACAACCCACATGTTATGACTGCAGTTGCATTCTTGAAGGACATCCTGGACTGCAACAGTGAATACACTCTAATATCTACATTTATGGTAAGTGTACACAACTGCACTATGTTCTTCGTGTTTCACTTTTGCAGTCATTACATTTGGGTAGAGTCCCAAAGCTATGGTTGGGAGGTTGGAACTAGACAGCAGTAGGAGCTGCTATGAGGCCCTGCAGAACTGCAGTGGTAAAGCCTGTCCTGGATTTAGAGTAGAGTGGCAGATGATAATGCTTTGTAAAGGTGTGCACTGAACTCCAAGTAGCCGCCTCTAAAATGTCTCTGGTTGGTACTCCCCTGAGAAAGGCTACTCAGGTGGCTGCAGCTCTGGTGGAATGAGGCCTAATGCCCTTAAGCATTGGTTTGCCATGGTGTAAGTAGCAGAAACGAATGCAGTGGCCTAACCACTTAGAAATAGGCTTTCCTTGTGATCTTGCATCATATGCACGGTCTTCCTGAAAGCTTTGGTTCTGTCCAAGTAAAATCTAAGCTGTCTGCGTACGTCCAAAGAATGCAGAATTCTCTCCCCCTTGTTCTGTGGATTTGGGTAAAAGGTTGGCAGGATGGATGGCTTGGTTAACAGCTACACTGGACACTACTTTAGTCATAAATGTTGGGTTTGTCCTCAGAGATACCCTGTCTGGATGAAAAATGATGAATGATTCCACAGCCATGAGCAACTGTAGCTCTGAAACTCATCTTGCAGAAATAATTGCTAAGAGCAGAACTGTTTACCAAAATAAAAACTTCATATCAGCAGTAGCAGCTGGCTCATAAGGAGGCAGGGTGAGCTTTTCCAAGACATAGTTGAGGTCCCATGCAGATATTGGTAGTCTCCTTGGGGGCCTTAAATTTTTGGCTCCTCTGAGGTACTGCCTTAGTAAAGGTTGAGAAAAAAGTGGTGGCTCTGTATTGTCATGAGCCGAAATGGCAGAGGCATGAATTTTAATTGATGAAAAAGATAGGCCTTTGTCCAGCATCTCAGTTAAGTATTGCAAAATCTGAGGAATATTTGGTACCGCTGTATCAGTTCCTTGTGCCTGGTTCCAGGCACAGAATCTCTTCCATTTTCCAGCATAAGACTTTCTAGTACTAGGCCTTCTGGCTTCCAGAATGATATCCATCACAGCTTTACCGAGAGGTGTTTTTTGTATGACTACATTATCCACCATGCTGCCAAGTTTAATGTCCTGAGTTGGCAGTGCATGATCTGATTGTTTTGCTAGGACAGTAGTCTAGGTATTTGAGGTAAGGTCCAAGCTGGGTAGAGAGATAAGTTCCTTAGTACTGGATACCAGTACTGGCATGGCCAGTCTGGGGCAATCAGTATCATCTTTGGCTTCTCCTGTCTGACCTTTAGGAGCACCTTGGGAGGAGAGGCAGTGGAGGAAAGGCATATACTGATAGGTTTTTCCATCTGAAAGATAGGCATCCACTTTCCATGCTTGTCTGTGATAAGTACTTGTGCAGAATCTTTTTAGTTGGTAATTGAGAGGGGAGGCAAATAGATTATGTCCGGGCATCCCCATTTCCTTGTTATCATGCTGAAGACTTGTGGGTCCAGCTTCCACTCGTGGAGATCCATGAGGTGTCTGCTTAGTTAGTCTGCCAGAGTATTTTCATTTCCTGGCAGGAATTGTGCCTGCAGCTGTACTTGGTAAGTCAAAGTTGTGTCCCACAAGGTCATGGCTAGTCTGCAAAGGCGGTAAGAATGTGTGGCCCCCCTGCTTGTTCATATACCACATGACCGTGGTGTTGTCTGTCTTTATCAGTAGTTGTCCCGAATGAATAAGGTCCTTGAAGGCTGTCAAGTCATTTTGAACAGCTAGCATCTCTTTGATTGATATGTAGATGCATTTGGTTTGAGGACCATGTGCCCTGAATGCATCGTCCTGCCATGTGGGCTCCCCAGGCATAGTCTGATGCATCCATTAGTGTCTGCCTGGCTGGAGGTAATGTGAATGGCTGTCCCTTGTTCTGGTGACAAGCCTTTGCCCACCATCGAAACTCCTGTTGCAGGCAGGGAATGACAGCAATGACTGTTTCCAGGCTGTGGCAATGTTGAGTCCAAACACTTTTTAGGAACCACTGAAGTTTCCTCATATGCAGTCTTGCATATGGAATTAGTAGGATGCAGGATGCCACGAAGCCCAAAGTCTGCAGAATTTTTCTTGCAGATAACTGGGCCTTTGTTGCCAACATTTTGAAATAGGTTGTCAGTTGCCTTTGTTTGTCTGGCATGAGGTAAGCCATCTAGGCAGTTGTATTCAAGCTTGCACCCAGGAATGTTATCTCTTATGAGGGTACTAGTTTTGACTTCTTTCTGTTGACTGTGTACCCTAGGCATGTTAAGTCTTTTCACAAATGTCAGATGTTGAAGAAGAATGTCCTTGTTCTCTGCTTGAATGAGACAGTCGTCCAAGTAAGGATATATCTGTATTCCTCTTTGTCTGCAGAATGCAATTACTGGTGCCAGGCATTTTGTAAAGACCCTGGGTGCGGTAGATAAGCCAAAGGGCAGTGCAGAGAATTGGTAATGCATTGAACTAGCCTTGACTCTTCGGTATCTTCTGCATGATTGTCTGATTGGAACATGCAGTTATGCTACTTTTAGGTCTAAAGTCACAAGCCAAGCATTCTTGCCCAGCATGGGCAGAAGCTGCTGCAAAGTCAACATTTTGAATTTTGGAATATCCAGGAAAGTGTTCAGAATAGATAGGTCCAGTATTGGCCTCCAGGCCTTGTCCTTTCTGGGTACCAAGAACAGTCTTGAGTAAAATCCTTGTCCCTGCTCTTGCTCTGGTACTTGCTGAATGGCCCCCATGTCCATGAGGGATGAGACTTGTTTTTGTGCCTCTGCCCATTGATTTTTTGGCAGATCTGGCCAGCCGTTTGTCTTTGGCAGAGTATGGAAATGGAACTTGTAGCCTTGTGACACTATGTTTAGAACCCACTTGTCCTGGGTTATGATGTGCCAATTTTGAGCAAAAAATGCAAATTTTTCCCTAAGGGTGCTGCCAGAAGGTAAGTGCTTGGTGCAGGCAGGGGAGGGAAGTCATTGGGACTGTTATCTGTATGTTTGTGATCCATCTTCTCCAGCTTTGGAGGTAGAAACACCCCATTGCTTGGGCCTATAAGAACCTTGCGCCTGGGATCTGCCCCTAGGGCGTCTGGATCTGCCCCTTTGAGGTCTGTCTGACACAGGAAAGGACCATTTTTTTGTAGACCAGTGTCTACTAAACCTAGGTGGCTGTACTTGTAAAAAATCTTTGACAGTTTGCATAGATTTAGCTTTGTCCTCCATTTTCTTTAACACCTCTTCTGCCTTCACACCAAACAAAGTATCATGCTGTAAAGGTGCATCTAGTAATTTAACTAACATGATCAGGCAAATTTTGTTCCTTTAACCAAGCATTACTCCTAATTACAGAACCCCTAACTGCGGCCCTGCAGGAGGCCTCCAAAGAATCAAAACCACATTGCAAAGTATTTATTCCAACTTGTTCTGCTGCATACAATAAATCCTGCATTTCCTGGTTTTCTGCACATTCAGAATTTAATAACATTTTCTGTTTAAGCAATCCCATGACATGTTGCTGACACTTAAGCATATGAAATTGACAGTTTAAGGCCCTTACAGCCAAAGTTGCAGATGTGTAAACCTTTTTTCCCCATCTATCCAGTGCTCTTGAATCTATGTCAGAGGGGGATGGGTTTTTTGCAGTGGAAGGCTTAACTCCCTTTGGACCCTGTGAAATAGTTTCTGGGTCAGCAACAGGGTTTTTAAAAAGAAATGTGTGAGTCAGGAACCCTGTAATATCTGATAGGCTTAACAGGAGCTGGGGAAAAGGAGTCAGGGGTCAGACTAGACTCTGAAAACACATCATCTACAATGTCTAACACAGGAGGAATGGCTAGAGGCCTGTGCTGAGGTAGTAAAAGGAAAACCCTGAGCCTCTTTTTAGATTCTGAAAAATCTTGGCTCTCGCAGTGGAAATGCTCCCTCATGGTATGCAAGGTTTCGCCAAAGGAAAGTCCTCAGGAGGAGAAGCTGAAGGTATAGATTCTTCAGCATCAGAATCCTCATAGGAGGAAGAGAATATTCCTGATCAGAAGAGGAATCAGAAGAAATGGAAACCTGATCTGAAAAATTCATAGTCCGTGTCTTGCCTAGGCCTCTGGAGGGGGATGGGAACCCCTGATCAAGGTAATCAAGTCTTCGGCCATTTTGAGCATCTGTTTTTTTGGGCATAGAGGCCTGTCCACGTGGCTCTTGAGTTTGTTTCCTTGCTTTAGAAGGTGCTTTAGTCTTTGCTTTTGAAGCAGAAGTTTTTTAAATGTAAAGATGTTTAGGTCTGAATACACCCTCAGAAGCCAGTACACCTGCTCAGCAGCTCCGGACCCATCTGAGGGATTAGCGTTCGAGGCTCTAATACTTGAGTATCCAGCGGCATGGCCGACTCCACGTGGGAGTCAGTAGTGGCCAATGGGGTACTTAGCTTTATTGAAGACTTCGGATCTGAAACTCAAACACGAAAATCTCAGGAGTCGGCCGTCCGGCACTTGCGAACTGCTTTTGCTTCGGGCACCGCGAGGCAAGAAAGACTTAAGAAAATGGCGCTGGCTGCTTCTTTTATACCCCCTGACGACCTGACGTCAGGGAAGGGGTGACAGCAACCGAAGCAGGACCCAAGACTTTGGAATTCAGGCCGGCTGAGGGCAACCATTGTAACAGTGAAACACGAAGAACATAGGTAAATTTCCAGATCCTCACTGTACTGCAATCTCCAACCAAAGTGAAGCCCATGACGGAAAGAGCCAAAGCCTTCTCCTCAGAATCAGGAAGGTCAGAAACCACCTGAGAAAGGACAGCCAAAACATACCTGGTCATAGGATTCTGGTAGGTAATGGTTCTAAAAGGCAAAGTGGCAGCATTGTAAACTTTCCTACCCAGCCTTTCCAAGTCCCCACTATCCTGACATGAAGGCAACAGCTTGGTGGAGGGCAACAACTTGGATGTTTGTCAGAAGAGACTGCCACTGCAGAAGGGCATTTATAAAGAAGTTTGCACTCCTCAGGCACTTTACAAAACCTATCTGGCTTCTTAGATGCAGGAGGCTGGGAGTCGGGGGCTACAGAGCTGGCGAAAAAGGTATCCAAAAAAGTAGTCACAAAAGGAGGAACAGCAGATGGTTTGAGAGACTCATCTGTAAGAGATCATAATACTTTTTTTTTTTTTTTTTTTTATTTAAGAACAAATAGCCCATCGTATGGGCAATGGTATTCCCAAATGACAGCTCTTCCAAAGGGGAGGCGTCAGGACTTACTGAATCTTTCTCCTACTCTGAACTGCAGCCCAAGGGGGAAAGAATAAGCCAAGGACTCTTCCCCAGAGTCCAGATCCTCAGCTGAGGAATCCAAACCTCCAGACCACTTGAGTAGAGAGAAAGACCAGGGAAGAACAAGAACAGCGACTCCTTGAGTTGGCTTCAAGGCCATGAAAGCATTAAATAAATCCAGAGTGAATCCTGACATTCACATTGGGAATCCTTCAAAACAGGGGAAATATGCTTTATCTTTTGGGCTTTTTCTGTGGGATGTCCGCTCAAAACACCCTTGGAAAATCATATCCCTGATGCAATTCGATAATGGTTGTAGGAATCACCAAGATCTGAGAAATCCCCCATGGTCCTTCGGATACAGTCAACATTCCCCCACAACATCAAGCACATGTGTCTGAAAAGCCTTCAAGGATGTGCAGGAAGCTGGATCCATGTCTGCCTCCAAAGGGTCACGGCAGAGGAATCCAAAGGAAGCACTGGAGTGATATCTGGGAGAGGCTGGACAACAGCCAGATTATGCCCAACTGTTTTAGCCTTCTTTTTGGCAGATGGCTGGCCCTTAGGACAGGAGGATTCCTCCATAGTACCCTGAGCCAACAACTTAATATGTTGGTTCTCCAGGTTAAAGGACAAATAGGAGAGGTGACTACATACAGGCTTAAGCACAAACGCCTGGCAGATAGGACATTGCATAGGATCATGGGAAGTACCCAAATAAAAGACACTGGCCGTGACAGTCTTATGGGGAATCTGCAACCCACACTGACATTTTCCCTTTTTGGATGGCACGAACACAAGGAAAGGAAAATAAACCCCAAAGGTGCACTTATATGAAAACATGGCTTGGTAACAAGCACAGCAGGAGTGCATTCAGATTGACGTTGGATAATGGCACTCGGACTGGCGTCAAACAAGTTTAATATTGGGGTCCATATGTCACCTTTATGCCCTACATCAAGTGTAGGGAACATACGAGTGATGTATGGCGCATATAACAGCTGAAGGCTTTGGTATACTGGCCAGACATTTGGCTAGCCTTAGCAGGAGATCCCCTAGGTGAAGACTACTGCAACAGTGATATGGAAGGACATCTAAAAAATGCCGTGTGGTCTTTGGGGTAATGATTTTAGCCTCAAACTTGGCTTTGTTGTACTTCAAGCTCCTCAGTTATTTATTTCAATGACAAATGCTCAAACATTGTGAGACTTACTTTTATTACTTTTGGTCAAAATTCTTTTCCTTTATTATAAAGCTTGTTGATATTCTGGCTCCACCATGTAGGTTTGGCCTCTGCAATTTATTTTACTTTTTTATTTAACATTTGTTTACCAGGAAAGTTCGACTCGAGCAAAGCCAATTTTCAGTGGAGGCCTGGGGAGAAACGCTCCAGATGTATGTCTTTGTAATGTGGAAGGAAACCACAGCACCCGGAGGAAACTCACACGAACATAGGGAAAACATGTAGACTCTGCACAGAAAGCACCCCAGCCAGAACCTCTTGCTGTGAGGCAACAACGCAACCGATGCACCACTGCACTGTCCTAATTTCCCTTGCACTTGTGCCTTATGGGGTACAGCTGCATCTGTGCAGTTGTTTGCATGCTGGTATAGTATTGGTGGTGTATATTTTGGTGTATTCAGTGGAATTAACCAAGTTTGTTGGGGATCTGAAGCTTACCAATGTATTATTTAGGAGTAGGTAGTTTGTTTTTAAGAAATTTCTAAAGGTACTTGAGTGAAAATCTCTGGTTTTAGTTTTATTTCGAAACAGACTGCTTAATGGTCAGACCTAACAAGTGATGAAGATATTCAAGGGATGGTGTAAAGTGCCCCCATTTAATAAGGACAAGAACCATGATGTCATTCCCCCTAGTGGCTACACTGATTGTCAATACAGATGCTTTGGAACAAAGTCCAGGAACCTCTGTGCTTGTGAACTAGTGGTAGTATAGGTTTCCCAGTTATAGTTGGATACTTTAGATCACCCAGGAAAATGGCATTGGGTTTAATACAGATTGATTCTAGTTCCCATAGACAGGTGTTGTGGCTTTCTTTTGTCATAGAGGGAATTCTATAGCTATCTAATACATGGTATGGGACTATTCTGATAGTTATTTAGATATGAAGCTCTACTGCAGCATACTGCTTTATCATCCTTGTTGTAAATCTCTTCTGAAATCACTCAAAGTGCTTTATGGCCTCTGAACGACAGCAAAACATTTTGCACCCCCCCCCGCAACAACCAGTACATGGAGCAGATAACCCTTCACACACTACAAAGAAATATGATCGGGTCTACAGCCCTAACCCTTTCATTAGGTATTCTTGAAGTGGATACCAAGATTCACGTCTCAAGCTTCACTATTCAGGTGAATTCTTTGGCATTCGTGTCTCAAACGCAATACCATGGTTATGATCAGAGAACCAATCATAATCCCCTTTACTATACAAGACACACACACAATAAATAAGGATTTAAACAGATGCATAAAAAGGTGGGTGCACGTTATCAATACAGCTTACTGAAGTTCAGATTCTACATACCTTCTTCCCCTTTCCTGTCTTCAGCAGATCTGGGTAGGAGTTCATCTTTGCCCTTTTTTCCTTTTGGTTTAGGTTGATTAGAGTCTTTCATTGCTTCAGTTATGGTGGAGATCTGTAATGGGCCTGTATTTATCTAAGGAATCATTGGCCAAAAAAAACAAACAAAAAAAATGAACATGCTACTCAAGTTTGGCTAAAAGCAAGCCACATGCCCCTCAACATACCATACACCGACACAAAATGTAAGCAGCCATGTAGTACAGCAACAATCAATAAAACATCAGGATACCATTCACTATTGATAAAGTGCAGTTGTGTAGTCAACTTACCATAAATGTAAATATTTGGCAGAGGGTTGCCACCTTTTCAGATGCCCAAAGTGGGACATTTTTGGTACAAACGTAAGATTTTGCAGGACAAAACATACCCATGGCCAGTACAAAGGACAGGAATTCACTTTTTTGCCTCAATAAAAGCTTATTCTTGTAGCATTTTGGTTGAGTGGTGGTGCAGTGGTAGCATTGTCACCTCACAGTTCGTCGTTGCACATTCGATTCTCAGTTAGAGCATCTTCTGTGTGTCGACATGCGTGAATGGGCGTTCCTTCGTTGAAGGTTGTGCGTTAGGCCCGGCAAGCCAGCACGTAAAAATCTACTGCCAATCATTAGCAGACCGGAGTTCTGCTGTGGCGACCCCTAACCGGGAAAAGCCGAAAGGCAGTTATTCTAATTCTTATAACATTTAGGTGTTTCAGATACAGAATAACTGTTTTATGCAACTATTACATAAAATATAGGAAATAATTTTGTCCTAAAATCTCAGGATATTTGCCATTTTTTCCATTTTTATACAGGACACAACTGCCTAAAGAGAGACTGTCCCTCGCAAAGCGGGACAGGTGGTAACCCTAAGAGAGTGTGGTCACTGCTGCAGTCAATACTTCAAGGGAAGCTTGCTGCAGGAGGAGATTTTAATGGACAAATTTTCAGAGTCAAGTACCCCATTATGTTACCTTCACCAGTCTCCATGCTCATAGTACAAAGACGGATATATCAACAGCCATCTTTAGTTCTTTTTTGGCCTCCAGCTGTACAGGTTGGAAATGCATAACCAGAGAACTATGTACTGCTAGGAAAGCTCAAGTTGATAAGCTCTCTAAGAGATCACAAAAAATACAAGGCTAAATGACCAGATGCCATGCATGCTTTTCAGTAACAACCCTCAGCCTCTACCACTGTAAGTCAGTGTGTATTTTAGGGTACCCATCCAAATGTCTTAGTTACATATGAAGGTCAAAATGGAATCACACTGACATGCGGGGGGAACCTATTCGAACATGGAGACACTGGGTGGAAAACCTGTTCTTCCATTTAGTTTTGCTTCTGTTGTAGATGAACTCGTTTTACTGATAGCTGCACTATTTGACTTCGCAAGAAAAAGGTGGTCAAGAATAACATGATTCCGGAGGGTACAGTAAAGCAAGGCAATGATCTCCCCTCAGAAGTCTATATGGCATTCAGTATACTGGCAGGGATTCAGCCTCTCATGGTAGCTAATACTTTTGAGATCAAAGATATTTTGTTACAAATCTCTGCAGTCTTTCAAGTTTTGTGACATGTCTAGGAAGATTCATGCCAAAGGGTGCGTTCTACTCTGTAATGGGTCAGCTCGGAACAGACAAGGGAACAATAATGTCCTTGGTCTTAGAAAAGCTAAACAATTTCCCAACTAAAATTGCCACATGGTGATCAAAGCAAAGGGAGCTCAGGTCCTAAATCACTGTCTCACTAGATAGTGGGATGTTATAGGTTGTAGTGATTCGCTGTTTTCCAAAAGGAGATAATATTGCATTTCTTGTTTTTCAGTACAAGTCCTTTTTCAATGCACCGGAGTTAAACAGTCTTAATTCATTTTAAAGGGTACTTCATCGGTTGACAACTACAGCAAACTTAAAAGTTAAGCTTACCCTCAACAAGCACCAAAAGAAAGAGGTGCAGGAAAAAGTGCCAAAAGGGTAACACACAAGCAATAAATGGGGAAGGCCATTTACCCACCAAAGCCCAGAACTGGAGAGAATGGTGGCTCAGAAATTTACTTCTGCAGTGATTGCACTTGAACGTGTACAATTATGGCAAGCTGAGTACACAACCAAGCTACATTCACAGCATGCTTTCCTGCTGCAATCAGAACTGGTAGTGTTTGCAGGTAGAGCAGCTGGATGTATTACAGAGGAGGAAGACAGTTTACCCATCAGAATTGCGGAGACAAGCCTTCTGCTATTCACAGAACGAGGTCCAGGTTGTGGTGCTAGCAGTGGTCCTGGTGCAGTAAGATATGAATTTGTTCTCCATGCTTATCTTACGTGGAAACTGCCCGTCTGAATTTTTTTTTAAACAAATGCTATAAAATACTGCTCGGTTTTAAAATACTTTGTTCTGAAAAAATATCATCTCCACTGTCTATGAACTTTCAGGGATTGTAAGGCAACTCTTACCCCTTTTCTGAGAAAAGGGGAAAACACTGATAACTAGATAACTTAGTTGAAGTCAACCTCAATAAATCACTCACGACATAAAACAGGGGTTAGTGTGCAAAGTGACCCTATCCTTGTGAAAATGAGTAAAGTCTTTACATAGCCTGGCCATATGCAGACTCAGGAAACGACAGACTCCTAATTCTCACCACCCTCACATGCAAAGCCAGGGAAAAAAATATCATGGAAATGATCGATAATGACTAGGAGATCTCCAGACATTGGACCTACCCCCAATTTGGTTTGTCAAGGGAAGGTCATGACTACTCAATCTGGTGGACTTCTTTGAGAAGGTCACTAAAGCAACAGATGTGGGAAAAATGGTTCACACAGCCTACCTTGACCTGGCCAAGGCATCAGACATAACCCCACTTGGGCATGGTTGACAAACTTGAAAGGTTAGGTATAACCCCTTGAGTCACCTGGTGGATAAGCCAAGCTGGCTCACAGACAGGACCCAGAAAGTTAGAATGGGGAGTCCACCTCTACAAAGTGGCCAGTCACGAGCAGAGCCCCTTAGGGATCAGTCATGGGACAGCTCTTTTTAGCATTTACTTTTCAATGTCAGTGGCCTCTGCTTGACTGAAGTTGCAGATGGCAAATTAGGAGCAGTCACCGAATCCGCCATGCATGCAAAAGTTCTCCAGGAAGGGCTGACAAAAGCAAAAAACTGATGTCAAAGCCATGGACTAAAATGAAATGCCAAGAAATGCATAACAGTATCCTAGAGGAAGTCATCCACCCAAGTAACTATCATACTGACAAGCACACCCCTAAGAGTTGACCCAGTAGTCAGGGACTTGGGGCACACAGACAGTAATCTAGCACACACAATCTGACAGACATCATGTGTCTATAGTAGTGAGGAAGTCATTCTATGTTGTGCAACTTATAGACAAGAGATATGGCATCCAGGTCCAAGGAAGTCATTATTCCACTGTATTCTGCATTCGTCAGAACTATCAAGTACAATGACCCCTTTGGTATGTATCTAACCAGGCAAGTCCAATAACGAACGTCCAGAGAGGTTCCTAACAAGCAATACAGGGCTTAAGTAACATGTCCTATGCAGACCATCTCAAGGCCCTAACCCTGTATTCTGGTCTCCTACAGGATGCTGAGGGGAGATCTATGCCTGCCATACAAGGCATTGTCAAACCCCACTCTGACAGACCTCCTGCATATCTGCAAAGCAAACCGCATCAGAATTACCCGTTCTAAATACTTAAGCTTGCCTGTGATATAAACAGGACCTGCTGGAGAGAGGTATGCATCTTACAAACTTACCTAGTCTCTGAAACAGGCTTCTGATCCATGTGAAGTAGAGTTCCTCCATAACCCAATTCAAGTGCAACTTGGATAACTGGAGAATACAAAATTAATCCCTGGTTTGGCACAAGTCTCTAATGGACACAAAGAGCCTGTAAATGGTTCATCTCCCAGGCACCTGCTTGTAAATGTTTCATCTCCAAGGCCCTTCTTGCTCTTAGAGGTACCAGAACTTGTTGGATTTGGGATATATAGCTAGGCTTAAAAAACAACTTGTGGTAGTTAGCCTAGTAAACCCCTATGAACCTGTATGAATGCCAAAATTCTGACACCCTTCTAGCAGAGATAACTCTTACTAGGAACAGTCTTCCAGGAGAAAAACTTGAAATCTGCTAATGCAGCTAGTTCAGATGGGGTCAGGGTTACTTTTCCAGCAAAAATTCAGGTCACAAGCCACAGCCAGAGTTCACATGGGCTGTCTGCAATATAAGATGCCCTTTAGGAACTGTATACAGGTGGCCTAGACATCAAGGGAGGATCCCAGATTAAAGCAGGCTGAAATGACTGATAAAAAAAGCTTTCATAAAGGTATACCCAAGCTGGAACAGAAAAGTAATGCAGAATTGTTGGCACATTATCTTCATTAGAATATAGGTCCCTCTTTTGGCACCAAAGGGAAAACTTTCCACTTAACTGGCCACAACTTTGTGACTTCTGGTTCTCCTAGCCTTCCTCATCTTAAAAAATATATATTTCTAGAAAATTAATGCCTAAAGGGGAAAAAAATGATATCCCACAAGCCTGCAAGCTCATGGCGGACAAGTTGGGATGTGTCAAGGGACCTCTATAACTGCATCAGAGAGCCATCTGCTAATGCATTAGGATCGGTTCTTCCCTAACGAGATGAATCAGGTGGGAAAAATAGAGCGGCCTTCACCAGAAGGGGAAATCAGTATTATTTCTGACCACTACTTCCAAAAGACCAGTAAGGAGCCTCGCCCAATTTCCTAACCGCCTCAAAGCACTGTCTGGTTAAGCAGTAGTAAGACTCAAACATTGTACCATTTAAACAGTCAACAGCTCATTAAGACATCAGAGCTTTAAGTCCACTGCTCTGCAATACTTTCTGTAGTACCCTGGGGACCAAGGGGTTGAGGAAGAATACAGACAGAGAACGGATCCAATGCTTAAGCTTTACTAAGGTACGTTGTGAAGCACAATTTGTTCACCTGTTTGTTGCTCACAGAAGCAAAGATGTCTGTCTGGAACACTCCATCTGTCCATTACTGACAGCCATTCCTGTCCACTCTTAAGAGTCTGCTTTAGCCCTACTCAACTGATCTGGAATGAAGTTCTCCTCTACGGGTATGCAGGAAGCTGCCACAAGGTGACTGAATTTCTCAGCCATTTTCCCAAGTCTTCATTGCCAGCCTTGCACAGTGCAGAAATGGGTATACCCTTCTTTTCTGCTGATGTTCCAAACAACTGTAGTGTTCTCCATATCAAATTCAGGGTTCCATGTCTCCAAACTTTTCTAAATGCCCAGACAGCATGTTAAACTGCTAGCACTTTCTTCTAATGTACCTTGTTCTACTCTGCCTTCCAAGTACTCTGCACTCTCAAGTCCCAAGGTGGGCTCCCTCCAGACCTGATCTGATACATTCAAGGGTCTGATTTGGGGTAGTCTGCCAGTAAGGCATACCCTCATTAATTTTGATTTGGTGGATCCACCATAATGCATTCTTTGGTAGAGGGTAAAGTGGACTTCCACAGAAAATATGCATTGCCAAGAGAAAGTAGTTGGAAGATGCAGCCCACGGCCACAACCTTAGCGCTTCTCGACAAAGGGGGTACAATCTGGTTCCTCCTCATTTGTTAATGCATCAAACCACTGACATATTGTCCGTTTGAATTGCAATCGTTCCTGATGAGAGAGCATACTGAAAGGCTTGCAACACTAAAAGCACTTCTTTCACCTCCAGAGTGTTGATATGCAAATTGGCCTCTTCGGAAGACCACATGCCTTGGACCATCTTTCCCAGGTAATCAACTCTAGCTGGGAACCTTGGGCTGTGAGGGGACAAATGGATGACCTTGTAGTAACTGATCCACCACATCAGACTTTTATGTAGGAGTCTTAATTCATACTGAGGCTGAAAAGGGTAACTGAAGAATCAACCACTGAGATGCCAGCATCTATTGGAGCATTCTCATGTGAAACTTGGCTAGCAGAACAAGGGTTATTTTTGCTGCCATTGATCCTAGAGCTTGTAGTACTAGGTGAGCAGAGATTGTGGTACTGCGAAGTAGCCTGTTGACTTGTGACCTTAAAAGTTTGAACTCTGGAAAGGGGAGGAGGTTATTGTTGACCCTGTGTCTAGTACAGCTCCCATGAATTCTAGAATTTGAGAGGTCTCTAGAGTTGAATCTTCGACATTTATGGCTATTCCTAATCTTGCGCAAACGTGGATGACCTCTTCTTGTGTCATAATGAGTTGATGCCTGGTCGGACACGGAATCCTTGCAGTCTCAAGTGAGCTGCTACCGCTGCCATACATTTGGTGAAAACCCTAGGGCTGTGGTGAGACCAAAGGGTAGTGCTCTGAAATGATAATGACTGGCTCCTAGCCCGAAGCACAAGGATCTCCTGATCGCCCGTTTATTTTTATGTGATAGTACGTATCCTGGAGATCTAATGAGCACATCCAGTCGTCCTTTTCCAGACACAGAAGAACAGACTGAACCGTGACCATCCAGAACTTTGTCTTTTGAACAAATCTGTTTAGATTATTGAGATCCAGAAATGGTCTTCAGTCCCCAGTTATCTTTAGCACTAAAAAGAATCTTGAGTAAATTCCAAATCCTTTCTAGTCTGTGGGGACCTCTTCAATGACACTCCTGTCTAGCAGCTTTTGTATTTGTACGGCTGCTTGATACCTTTGATTGAGTGGAATATCAAGGATTTTCCTAGAAATCAAAGGAGAAAGGGAAAATGGAATCATATATCCTTTGGAAACCATCATATGCACCCAAGTATCTTTTGTTATCTCTCTCTGGTGCAGGGACAAATGACACCAGATTGCCTCCAGAGGGGGAGGGGGACAATCAGGCCTCCATTCAGGAGCACTGGAAGGGTATACCAAAGAAATGTTCTCTGGACCCTTGATGTTGTGGGTCTCCTCTGCCATAAGGGAGACGTCTACCATTTGAGTTTCCCCCTCTGGAGGAAGACCTTCCATGTGCGTCTTGGAAAGATCCTTGTGATTTCTTGAACCACATTTTTCCACCACCCCAGTGATTCCTCAAGAAGGATCTTTGGGGGGGGGGGGTGGGGTGGAAAAGCACACACTCGTGGCAGAAAGGGTTTTTCTATCCTTCTCGCACCTTGACAATGTATCTTTTACTTTGGAGCCAAAAACAGACGTGCTGTCAAAAGGAGCACTGATGAACGTAGACTTAAAAGGCTCTTCGAAGTCGTACAAATGCATCCAGGCATGTCGCCTGATGACTACACCTGAACCCATTGGCCTTGAGGTCCCTTCTGCCACATCGGAAACTAGCCTTATGGATGAGTTCGATATCAATTGAAGGGTTGCCAGCTGTGAGGTGACTTCACCTTCTCGGACATGGTTCCTGCAAGGGTATCCAAGAGTTCCTTTATCAGATCCTTTTGTAACCTGGTGAAATGTGCCAAGTAGTTTATGAACCTCAAGGCAAAGGTCCTTGAAGAGTAGACACACTTCCCAAAACTGTCCATAGCCCACATCTCCTTGTTGGGGGGGGGGGTGAACAGAGGAACATTTGTCAGCTAGTCCCTTCCTGGTGGCCGACACTAGGACCACGGCATCAACAGGGGGGGCCCTTGGACCAGAACTGTTTATCTTCCGGAGGGGACATAATTTTACCAGGCTTCCTTGGTATGGGCTCAATAGAGTTGGGCTCCTTGCTTGCCTAAAGCGAGACCAAATAAAGGAGCTCGATGGCAGGTGGAATCACCCAAGAAGTAGATGGGTCAGTACCAAACGCCTCCACTAGCACAGATTCCTCTGAAGGATTGCTGGGCTCCCAGCTACCTCTCTGTCTTACGATTTCAAGGATGTCTCCCAATGAGACATCCACTGGAGGTGACCATGGGCATCCTTCACCCCCACCCCCCAAAAATCAATGAATTTGGTGACAGAATCAGGGAAATTTAGATGCTTCCTCTTACATGTCCTCTTCGGAGGGACTTCTTCAGTGGGATAATCTGGGGTGATATCTGAAGAGACACATACTCAATTGGGTGTCCTGAGGTTTGGATACTGGCTGCCCCTGTGGGAGGGTTAGCTGAGACTTCTGACGTACAGCAGGGGAGGATATGAACCCGAGGTATAGGGCCTGTGTGTGTCATGGAAGCTGACAGGGCTCTCTCCAAGGTCCTAAAAGCTGACCTTCCTAGAGAGGGATAAGGAACAAGGATCTGAAAGGAGGTCTTTCTGATCCCTGTTCCCACCCTGCTCTGAGGAGAGCCACCCCCAAGGCAGAAGATGGAGCCGAACTCACCCTTGTCGAAGCTCCGAGGTGCAGAGATGGCTCTGGAAGCCACTGGAGTCACATGAAATTCCTCAGATCTGACAGAGTAGAAATGGCTCGGAGAGCTCTCTGGATCTGACAGCTTGGAGGACCTCAGAGCAAACGGCAAACTTCAGACGTGAAGAAAAAGACAGGCCTGGATGACTCTGATCCAAGGGCTCCAAACTCATGGAGGGAGTCAGAGGAGAAAGAGTCAAAGGTGGAGTCTTGGATGCAAGGACTCTCTGGAGGCTCTGCACTGAAAACATGTCTCACTACCCTCTCCATATCTTCTACCATGAGGCTCCTAGAAAAGCAAGAGGGCTGCCTGGAGGGAAGAGTCCAGGCTGTAAAGAAACTGAGAAGTCACCCTTGATGGGAAAGGGTCCACAGATGGGGAGTACCTTGTCCTAGGCAGTGTCTCCAATATTGGAGGAAGAGGATCAGAGATCTCTGGAGCTGATGAATCCTTTGTTTTTGGAGACCTTGGATCAGAAAAAGCTATCCAATCTGAATAGATATTTTTTACTTTTGTCTGATCTAAGGGGGTCAGATCAGACAACTTAATTTTCTTCAACAAAATAACTATACAAAACTGCAGCCCAAGTCCGATCCCAAAACAAAAACCAAAGTAGAAGCAGAAAAAAATGGTTTATGCAGGCAAGACTAACATACAGTTTAAAGATAAAATACTGAATCATCTTAAGTTTAATTTTTTAACCAATATCACCAACGCTCTTGCTAAGCACAACATGGATTTACCAGGACATTGTTTTAAATTCTTAGCTATACAACTAGTACTTAAAGGAAACTCCACCTTAGAACTAAAAAAAAAATATTTTCATTGTGTCTTTGTTTTTGAGCTATGTTAATGCCTCAAAATCACTCCAAATGCTTCTTTTACAATTTTAATGTTTTTCTCTCAAAATGGTGGATGATGGGGCCTGCCTTGGTAAAGTGTTCTTATTTTCTTGCTTTCCTTCCTTCTCCCCAGAATACATTTCAAGTCCTCTTTATAGGACTCATGCCAGACATAAGGAAGTGGTGCTGTTTTCTCATGCCATTAAAATATAATGGCAGGACTGTGAAGCACTGTCATCTAAACACACCTTCTGTAATAGAGATGCTTCTCTGTTTACCTGACTGAGCCTCATTTATCTGTCTGCCAGAGCTTGTTCTATGCTATAAATAGCTGTTAGCTACTTGCAGCAAAAGAAAGCAGATAAAAAGTTTTTTGAGTCTTTTGTAGTCCTAACAAACTTGATAAACCCTCCCCCACACACTCAGGGTGAGGTGTGAAAACTCTCACTGCAGTTAATAATCCTTGCTGTACATTTACAAGTGACAAGTAGTAGGACTCTAAACAGTCTGTCTGCTACTTCCCAATGCCTTCAGTGGGTGGATTTTTCTCTCTCATGAAGGATGCAGACCTAAAATGTGCTTTACTAGTTCCTCAATTATTTCTGTCATGTTCCCCCCTCCTTTTTTCTATTTCATATTTATTTATACTTTGGTAGCCAGGAAAGTGAACTGGTCCCAGGACCCTTTTCAGCCACAACATAAGCTACACTGGCAAAGATAATAACAATTATTAAATGCACTTATCAATACAAAGAAAAAAATACTGACAAAGACATTGACCAAGACTGCATGTGGAACACATAGCCAATGTGTGACAGTAACCAAGTAAATCATTGAGCAACATTTATTAGAATGTATACATAACGTTCCATGTGATGTGTTCATCTCGCCTTTGTTCTTACACACGGGTTCGAAGCCGATCATCGGCTCAGAGTCGGCCGCATTGCAAAGCTCTGCATCTTAGAGAAGCTCAAGACCAGACTATATCCCACAATCCTCCATGCTATTCCTCAGATCTAGTTTGCGAGAAACCAGACCTCTAACCCTCACCTCAGTGCAAGACATACACATTCACACGGATATCCATGAATATCCTCCGACTATAATAAGTAATTCTTATGGGCGGTGCACCATATCCTAATGAGGACACAGGCCAAAGAACCTTAGAAGAAGTAAGAAAACTCCCGACCAGACTCTAGTCTTACCTGTTCTTCCATAACATGTGAAGGGGGGGGGGGAGTAAGAACAAAGGCGAGATGAACACATCACTTGGAACGTTATGGTAAGTACATAACTTCTTTATGTGAAAGTGTTCAATCTCGCCGTTTGTTCTTACACACGGGTAGCGTCCCTAGCTCCATCACCCCGGGTGACTCATGGAAGAACGTTCCTGAGCAGAGTGGAACCAAAGGATGTCCTGTCCTTGAAGGTCCTGTCAACCTTATAATGAGTGATAAATGTATGAGGCTTAGCCCAGGTAGCTGCTGCACAAATTGTGTCCAAAGGTAAGCGAGCTGCATGAGCCAAGGAAGTGGATACGGACCTGGTAGAATGAGCCTTAGGCTTGAAAGGTAATGACTGATTCCTACTAGAGTACACAAATGCTATACAATCGGAAAGCCATTTAGATAAGGTACGTTTCGTGACTGCCATACCCTTTTTGTTGTCTGCAAACGAGACAAACAGCTGATCTGACTTTCTGTGATCTTTAGTCCTGTCCAGGTAAAATCTTAGCTGCCTATGAACATCCAACTTGTGCAGCATATACTATAGTCTGTTTGTATGATTCTTGAAAAACGTGGGGAGCTCTATGGATTGGTTGATATTTAGGACAGAACATACTATGGGGAGGAATGACGGGTTTGTGCGCAAAGAGACTATCTGGGTGAAAGATAAAGTACGGTGGTCTGACTGACTATGCTTGTAGCTCTGATACTCTTCGAGCTGAAGTGACCGCCACGAGAAATAGTGTCTTCCACGCTAAAAACTTTAGTAGGCAGGATGAAGCCGGTTCGAAGGGAGGTAAAATCAGTTGCGACAATAACGGGTTCAAATTCCATGGGAAAAAGGGCTCCTGAATGGGTGGACGAAGGTGGAAGGTTCCTTTCATAAAAGCCTTGAAAAGCCTGTGAGACATAATAGAAGAGCCCCCCCCTCACCAATATGAAAGTTAGATATAGCCGCCAACTGTACTCTCAAGGTGGAAGTTGAGGCCCCTTCGTGAAAGAGAATTGATAAGAATTCCAGAACTTTGTGTAGTGGAGCTACCAAGGGATCTGTGTGTTGGCTAGACGCCCAACATACGAAACGTTTCCATTTGCTTCTGTAAAGCTTTCTGGTGGAGGCTTTATGAGAGGCAACCAGAATGTGTTGAACTGCAGGAGAAAGAAGATCTGACCTGGCTAAAGAGGGAAGCAGAGCAGCCAAGCTGTCAGTTTTAGGGATTGGAGAGATGGGTGAGGAACTCCCGCGAATGAGTCAATAGATCTGGTACTGGGTCCAGAATCCAAGGTTCCTCCTTTTGATGGGCTCGAAGAAAGGGAAACCATATCTGCCGAGGCCAGAATGGCACTATGAGTATTACTGTCCTTTCCAGGTCTCTGGCTTTCTGTAGAAATTTGGGAATCAACGGGATAGGAGGGAATGCATACAGGAGACCCGGGGGCCAATCGTGCACCAGTGCGTCCCTGGGAACATCCCCCGGTGGGGGAAGAAGGGCAAAGTAGCCTCTGCATTTGGCATTCAACGGAGATGCAAACAGATTGCAGCAAGGCTGTCCCCATCTGCGGAAGATCCTTTCCACCACCTGTGGATTGAGGGACCACTCGTGAGGTAACAGGATGGCTCTGCTCAACCTGTCCGCAATGACGTTGGATGACCCCGGGATATGCGTTGCCAGTAGAAAGCGACCCGTGGACTCTGCCCATTGCCAAACTCTCATGGCCTCTCTGCATAATGGGTAAGACTTGGTTCCCCCTTGCTTGTTTATGTACCAGACCACAGACATGTTGTCCGTCTGTACTGCCACTGTTCCCAGAGGTAAGAGAGCTTGGAAGTGTTGCAACGCTAGGAACACCGCCTTCAACTCCAGAACATTTATGTGCAGGTTGTACTCCATGTTGGACCATTCCCCTTGGACTGTTCTTCCCTGAAAAAGTCCCCCCCACCCTATCAGAGAAGTGTTTGTGGCCGTCGGGTTGGGTAGGACAAACGGACGACCCATTGTGAGGTCCTGACTGTTTACCCACCAGAAAGATCTCGTTTGCAAGAGTTTGTTATCAGTATCTCGTGCGATAAGGGTAGCTGTTGGAACGACCATTGCGCGAAAAGCATCCATTGGAGGACCCTCATGTGCAATCTCCTCATGGGAACTGCGATCAGAGACGCTGCCATTATCCCCAGAACTTTTAACACTAGCCTGGCTGGAGCTTTCCTGTTCTGAAGAAGAACCTGTTGTTTGAGGGCTGACGCCCTTAGTGGAGGAAGCTTTAACAGTGTTAACCGTGTGTATCTAGGTCTGCTCCGATGAATGAGATATGCTGTGAGGGCGATAAGGCAGATTTTTCGAAATTGATTGAAATTCCTAAGTGGGAACAAAGGTCGACTGTGTAGTCTCTGGCTTGAACAAGACGATGCCTGGTGGTGGCGCTGAGGAGCCAGTCGTCCAAATACAGAAGCACCCGGAATCCTTGTCGTCTCAAGTGAGACGCCACTACTGCCATGCATTTGGTGAATACCCTGGGGGCTGAGGTGAGTCCAAAGGGCAGAGCTCGAAATTGAAAATGACTGGCTCCCAGCCAGAAGCGCAGGTGATCTCTGGACGGCCTGGCCATTTTGATGTGGTAGTACACGTCCTTGAGATCTATCTAGCACATCCAATCGTCCTTCTGTAAGAAGGGAAGGATCGACTGTAGCGTGAGAATCTGGAACTTTTCCTTCCTTACGAAGGTGTTGAGATTGCGGAGATCCAAAATCGGTCTCCAGTCCACTGTCTTCTTTGGAACTAAAAAGAACCTTGAGTAAGTTCCGGATCCTCTTTGGTCCGCCGGGACTGGCTGGATGACTCTTTTTTCGAGCAGCTTTGAAATTTCTACAGCTGCTGGACCTTGCAGATGGGGTGGCACATCTGAAAGTCTCTTTTGTTGAGGTGGTGTGGACAAAGGGAATTATGTATCCTCTGGTTACTATGCTTTTTACCCAAGAATCTGAAGTAAGATTTGGCCAGGCCTGTGGGTATAAAGCCAAGCGACCCCCGACCGCCTCCAAAGTAGGACAGTCGGGCCTCCATTCAGGAGTGCTGGAAGGGCTTCCCAGGGACTGTATCCCTGTCGCCCTGATTTTGCGGACCCCCACTCTAAAGCTAAAATACTATTAAAGAAATACTGCTTATCTCCAAGATAAACTAAATTGTTCGCTGGCCCGAGCTCTCCTCGACCGATCTGTTGCAGCGGCAAACTAGATCTGAGGAATAGCAGGGAGGATTGTGGGATATAGTCTGGTCTCGAGCTTCTCTAAGATGCAGAGCTTTGCAATGCAGCCGACTCGGAGCCGATTATCGGCTCCGAACCAGTGTGTAAGAACAAACGGAGAGATTGAACACTTTCATATATATATATATATATATATATATATATATATATATATATATAAATATATTATATAAAATGTGTGTTTCTTTACATGTGTTATGTATATAAAGTACATGTGTACAGAAGCGTGTGTGTCTGTGTGTGTGCATTTAAACAGTTAAATACTTCCGATTTCGTTCTTAATGCAAGGGCACATAGTAAATGCATGTTAAAGTAAATTCAGCTGTATAGTATGGTTGCTCTCTGACAATGCAAGGACTGACTCAAAGTCATGGGAATCTCTTACAATGGATCTGCATGTACAAGATATGCATCCCCCTCTGGAAGGATGTCACACAAAGCATAAAAGGCCTTTTTATGAACAGTATCAGTGCACCTAGTTGATAGGGCTGCCACCTGACTCTCTTTCTGCAGTTCTGGCCTGTGTGTGTGTGTGGGGGGGGTTAAAGGATTCAAAATGTTAAATGCATTTATACTTTACAAGAATAAATATTTACTGACTTTTCTCTAAATGTATTATAAAATAACATTTAAAGCTTAGAATTTCAATACTGTGTTGCCGCTTATGTAAATTTGTCAGAAGAGTTGACAACTGCCTTTAAACCCCTGACTGATCTAATTGCTTTGTTTTGCTATGAAAGGGGAGTGTTACGTTCTCCTCCCCTCCGCAATAAAAACAGTGGAAACAATTCCACATCTTTCTGCCTTTTATATCAGCTGCTGTGTTCCTGACATTAGCAGGATGAATTACCCATCTAAGACTGACAGCAGTATCTGAAAGGGTAAACTACAGATTTAACTGAGTATATGATATGCCATGCAGATGGAGATGAATTTCTCTGCAAAGTATGTGAGGAGTTGAGTTAAAAAAAAAAAAAAAAAAAAAAAAAAAAAAGTACAAAGTAAAATATTGCCACCAAGTCCACAGCAAATCCAGATACTCACACGGATAAAAGTCAAACAATAAAATAATACGTCTATCTGTTATCTGATGAACTACCGCCCCATTAGCCTGACCAGCCTGGTCTGCAAGGTCATGGAACGTATCATCGTGGAACTCAAAGACATTGGTAATCTCCAAACTCTGGACCCTACCCAGTTTGGATTTGTAAAAGGCAGATCATGTCTCCTAAACCTGATGGACTTCTTTGAAGCAGTCACCAAAGCCATAGATGAGGGCAAAATGGTTCACACAGCTTATCTAGATCTCGCCAAGGCTTTCAACACCATCCCCCACTCTGGAATTATGGATAAGCTCACTAAATTAGGTATAAATCCCTATGTCACAAGATGGGTTGCCAACTGGCTCACTGACAGAACCCACACTGTGAAAGTAGCAGACTCCAAATCAGACTTCAGACCAGTGACAAGTGGAGTACCACAGGGTTCAGTCCTGGGTCCTCTCCCGTTTGCCATCTACTTTTCTAAAGTGCAGGCTAACACAGAAGGTCTTTGGCTAAGTTCGCAGATGACTGCAAACTAGGAGCCATAATCGAAACTCCTAACAATGTGGACAAACTACAAAAGGGCCTCAATGAGACAGATGCCTGGTGTCAAAACCAAGGCCTCAAGCTCAATGTCAAAAAGTGCACTGCCATCCCCTTTGGTAAAAACTCTGTACCCATGAACCACCACATAGCTGGTAGTCTATTAACACTGAAAGTGTGACATGAGACCTTGGGACACAGGTGGACAGTAGTCTCTCCTTTGATAATCACATTGCCACAGAAGTCAGGAAATCCTTCTACGTGGCACACCTCATCACAAAAGTTTTCTCATTCAGGAAAAAAAGAGGTCATTGTTCCCCTCTACTCGTCACTCATTAGACCCATTATAGAGTACAATGCCCCTTTTGTTATGTACCTCACAAGACATCTACAACAACTGGAAAGGCCACAGAAATATCTCACAGAGAGGATTACCAGCCTCAAACAGATGCCCTATGTAGACAGTCTCAAAAAACTCCAGCTTTACTCCATCGCATATAGTCTACTCAGAGGCAATCTCTGCCCAGCATACAAAGCTGTGTCAAACCCAGAGCTGTTGGACATGCTCCACTTAAAAAAAATCCCAATCCCTCCAAACTACACGCTCTAGGGACCTAAACTTTGTCACCACAATAACCAGAACATGCTGGAGGGATAGATTCCTGTCCCAGAGACTTCCCATACTCTGAAACAAACTACTTATCTATATCAAACAAAGCTCCTCATTAGCACTCAAGAAAAATCTTGATGATTGGATGGGAAATGGGAAATTCACCCCAGGGATCACCTGTGTGGCTCTGCTCGACAGGGGCACAGGAAAATAATTTTCTTGGGTGGCGAAAGCTAGGGTACCTTTTTGGTTAGGCTTATATAGGCCCCAAGGCCAATAGCCTAGTAACTACCTATGAATACCTTTAAGAAACTTCTCAGCCTCTTAATATGCCATCTTATATTCATTTCACATGTACATAGGATTGTGTGTGTGACTCGTACCTCTCAACTGTACCAAATTTCTCAGTTTTTACCGGTTTTGAGGTCCAAATAATGGGGTGCCACCATTCCAGTGTGGCACCCCCTAATTTCCGAATTTCCCAGCATTTTTTTAAATTTTTTGCTTTTTGAGCTGACATCATCACGTGCGCGATGTCAGCTCTGTGAACAGCTTGCCATGAGTTAGAGGGCTCTAAACATAACGTGCGAGAACTTCTGGCAGTACAAGTAGGAGGTTCAAGCTGCAATGGTTCATTCTCCGTCAATACACTTCTATAGAAATACCATACATTGTGTAGCAGTAGGTACTGTCTCATTTCGTATGCTCTGCGTCAGAATCAGTAAGATTTCCTACTTAATGTTAGAATATTCTGTAGTCCAGTTGTAAGCCGATGGTATAGATATGGAATCCCTCTAGATTTTCAAAAAGCAGACTGCTGTTTACTTGCATAGTAGGCTTTTGGCTATATCTATATAAATGTACACATTTACATATTTCTTTACTACTAGACGTGTATTAAACCAAACTATACAAGTCAAGAGGACAACATAGATTGTCCTTTAACCGCAGAATGCTATGCTGTACACACCAGGATCCTTCCTGAGCCACACGGCTACACTTGAGAGTAGCTTGAACTTACAAGAGCCACGTCACCTGCGGACAGAAACCCTGGCCAGTGACATCAGGCGGAGTGTCGTAAGCTGGGCAAGTGTCTTTGGAGTAGGTGTTGTGTCACGCAAATTGGTAAAAACTCAGGACTAAGTGCTCAAAAGTATGTAATACATGACTGCTCTTCATCTTAAGATATGCGTTTGTAACAAATTGCTTTACTTTGTCGGTGTGTTTAGTCATTTTTTTTCCTGCATTATTCCTTCACGGCTTGAACGTTGTTCTGGCAAACGAAGAATATTTTGTTGAGGCACTTTCAGTGAAAATGGAATCGTAACGTACTTAACATTCAGCACTGAGCAGCTGCAGTTTATCGGGTATTTCTTCGGCATATATAAAAGATCCAAAGTGCGAGTTGTCACCAGCTATACGGGTTTGAACACTGTGCAGCACAGATGGAAAGGCAGGGTCTGCTCTACCCTGTGGTGAATGAGCTGGGGAAGAAGGTGTCTGTGAAGCATGAATGACACTTGTGACTTCCTTGTATCATTCTGCCGTCTAAGAGTTGAAACAAGGCAACTAAAATTTTCTTTGAAGGCATTTACCTTGTTTCAGTGTTTACAGCACGTTACTGATGGATTTAGGAATCCTAGTTGACTTACTTGCGGCCTCCGTGTTAAAATGTAAAGTCGTAGTAAATTATCATCTCCTAGTAACAAGCAAGCAGTTCTGCAAGGGTTCATTATTTTATGCTGCAAGGTGCATGTGTGTGCATGTGTGTAAATGCCCCAAGTTAAATTTACCTGGTGGCTAGAAGTACACGGGCTCAAACCCTGTACCAGGGGTACATGTAGCAACAGCTTGAATTCTCTACCCATCACCACTTGTGAATATTGTCCAGATTTTTGCCTCATATTTTTGTTATGTTCCTCATTACATGTGGTTTTCTGGATTTTTGTGGCAAATCAGTAAATGATTGAATCCACTAAATAATGACAGGCATTTGAATTTCCAGACTTTATATTCTTCAGAAAATGCATGGCAACACAAAACCTTTTATTCTAGCAAACTTTCTAAGTTTATAAGATCAATATTTGAAATTTGTTCTTATTTTTGGGGCTGTATTCCCCCATTATTGGTTTTGTCCAGGTTTTTTGTGCCAAGAGGTTGAGAGCTATGGTGAGAACTGAATTCACTGAATGTTTGGGGGCTGCATTCCCCCATTATTGGCTTTGTGCTAAGAGGTTGAGAACTGAATTCACTAAATGACAGCCATTTAACTTTCAGTCTTCCTACTTTTCAGGAAACAGCTGATTTGGCCTAGTGGTATGTTCTCTGACTGTAATACACAGGGTCCTGGGGTCAAGACTTGGCAGTTGAGAGATACAATTGAGTGTCGAGTGGACTTTACAAGGAGCTGAGAAATTCAGGGGAAGAGAAGTTTAGTGCTGCTTATGCAGAGTCTGCTTGCATTGTTAATAGCTTAACAGGTTGAATACTTGCTTTTGATGCAGAAAGCTGATAGTGCACTGTGTTGCACTTTTACAAGGGGTGGATGCTGCAGTCCTGAGATCGTCCTCTTTGGCGACTATAACTAATAACTATGAACCTGTCATCAGTGGCCATCCATTCCCATTTGCAATATTACTAGCTCATTTTTAATGCAACATTGGCAATTTATTCCTCAAGGGCAACAGGCACTATTTGTAGATAAAACAATGAACTATAAAGTTGTTTGCTAGCAGCAATCTCTTCATTAGTTGCACACTTCTCTAATGTGGAATTATTTAGATGACATTTACTTCTGCAGAGATTGAACATTTATTGACACTTGTGGATTGTAGACGTTTATGATGGAAATGTTCTGAATTGAGCAGTTTTGTCATACTGGTGCATTCATTTTATTTCAGTGTTTACTGGCAAAATGTTCAAAAAATAAATTTAAAAAGCCCTCTAACAACTGTACTGTATTATACAAGGAATATAATTTAATACAATCAGGAAGGTGCATCAAAAACACATGTATGTTTCATGTGCAAGGGACTTATGATTTGAAAACAGCACAAAGGTAATCTTTATTTGCCATTGGCCAGATGTATTTTCTTGGAATGTGGGTTTCAATGCTGTTTCAAGGGCAGAGAAGCTTTAATTAATGCTAAGTCTATTTTCATTGTAAGACTGTATTACTTTGTTTAGCAGATATATATTAGTGTTTGTTCTGTAAAATGTAAAATAAAACTTTTAAATGAAATCCAAATCATTGCAGAAGTAAAGCAGTATGCACCTTACAGTGTTTATGGTAAATGGGGCGAAGTAGCCAAGTAATGGGATATTGGAATGGCTGTGGAGGGAATGCTGTATATGGGGAGACCCCATTCGACCATGACTTTGTGATGGGGGAAGAGTGGCAAATTCAAAGACAGCCCCAGGCGGCACAAACTGTAGCTATACCACTGATCAAGTAGGCCATGAAGAATGACTTTTGGAAGTCTTAAACTATAATACGTTTTTGCTACGATTAGACTATTGCCTACATTAAATACCCTACTTTTACCATAAAACCCACATACTGCGTCTGCAAGTCAACGAAAACAAAATCCTAAGGTTCATCATCTTCTCCCTTCCCAGTGAACATCATTGCTACACATTTGAAAGAAAATGGTTACCATTTACTACAGGGTCTGGAACTGGGTCTCTGGGGTCATATTTTGGTTGTCTGTTCTTCAGTAGTGTTTGAAAGTTGATATCCCACAATTCCACTGGAGTGGGTGGGATTGCATAATAATGTATACAAATTTTATGTTCAGCATACATATATGTACCTATTTTTCATGGGCCTTTGTCCAGATTTTCAATGTTTCCAGGTTGAGAGGTATGGTGCGACTACACTGCATTTTATGCATTTCTTAGCATGCATATGTGTATGTGTATGTGTGTGTGTGTGTGTGTGTGTGTGTGTGTGTGTGTGTGTGTGTGTGTGTGTGTGTGTGTGTGTGTGTGTTCATATATGATTTACATGCGGGTGTGTATATAACAAGCAGTAGGAAACACTAAATAGACCGAAGTTTGACTTGCTAAACAGACTTTTTACATTGAAAATGCCAACGACAAGCAACTACACATGTGCTGAGAAATTGTCTTGGCAAAAGCAAAAGTAAAAACCAAACAATTAAGGCATTGTTTTATGCTTGGTGGAAAGCCCCTGTACCCTACCACACTACTGCTAATTATACATACTAACTGAGACCGCACAAACACTGGGTAAGGGTATATTTCCCAACCCTGGTAACTCTGCAATCTTGGAAAACCATAGATCAGCTGCTTAGTCGATCATAAATGGTCGACTAATACAGCTGTCTACCAAATGCACACAATCTTTGTGAAGGAACACACATGTGCCTTCGCTCAATGCACTGACTTGAGCTTTTAAGATTAACCTTTCTGCACTGAATGTTGCGTTCTGAATTTTGGTATGTACCAATTCTATACATCTATGATTAGAAAGGCTGAGGTTGTGGCTGAAAAGCGTCAATACACCAGTCCACTTATCCGGTAAACAAATAGTAAGTAAATAAACTTACAAAATTAACCTCATGGTTTACACTGTTAAACTACAATTTAATTAAATCACAACTACTATCCAAACGCAACAGCAATTCTGCTGTCAGTATATACTCCAGGAAACCAAGTAGTAGAACACAATTATTTTATTCTAGAGCCTTGGTGTAACCACCTTCAAGGAATAACCCACATACAAAAAAGCACACCCTTTTTATATAATCTTAAATTACATTCAATTAAATCAAATAATTAAAACCATTCAATTAAAGCAAACATTTCCAGTTTAACTCATTATTTAAACCCACTAGGAATCAAAGTTTTATACTTAAAAAAAAAAATATATATATATATATATATATATATATATATATATATATATATATATATATATATATATATATATATATATATATACACATATACATACATACATACACACACATACTATATACACACATATATATATATATATACATATATATATATATACATATATATATATATATATATATATATATATATATATATACATACATACATACACACACATACTATATACACACACTTTCTTTATACATCAATTTTAGTTTCAATACATTTTCATTACTCTCAATACATTACATTTTTTCTAGAATAGTGCCATGCAACAAACTCTCACCACTGTTGTGACATGCTTTAAAATGCGAGGATATTATTTCCTCTTTTTGATTTCTTACATCCCTCAAATGTTCCATGAAATTCATGAAATTCTGAAATTCTCCAGGTGCAACTAGCACTAGGTAAGACTGCAATCCAAACTGTAGCTTGCTACAGATCCCCCACCATGCCCCAAAATTCTCACTACACCTTTCTAAACATACTGGAAAATATTAAGATACAACGAACACCCTAATACTGGGTGATTTCAACTACCCTGCCATTAACTGGGAAAACTACTTGTGTACCAACACCTTTGCCCAACGGTTCTTGGAATTCATAAATTCCAACGCCCTGGATCAACTAATCCATAGTCCCACCAGGGGCTCCAATATCCCAGACCTGGTCATTATCAACATGGGAAATCGATGCTCCACACCTATGGTCACCCCTTTGTTTGCCAGGTCTGACCATAAGCTAATCACCCTTAACATCCACATCCCACCCCCACTCCCCAGTAAGGAAACCTCCATAAAAAACTTCTCCAAAGCCAACTTCATGTTATTCAAGTCAGAAGTGACAAACTTCATGACACCCATGCAGACGGGAACTGAAAGTTCGACTGCTGAATCCTACACTAAGGCACTGTACGAGCAGCACATCCACTCATGCATGATTCATGCCATCCCAAATAGAACCAAGATGCTCTCCTCCAAAAAAAGGGAATACTATCTGGTGGTCCCTCTGCCATAAACAAACTTTACAACAAAAGGAAGAAACTGTTGCAGAAGAGAGGAAAATCCCAGGATGCAAAAAAAACACCCTTACCAGCCTCAGTAAGAAGCTGAGATCCCTCAGAAAATCCTCCAAAGCTAGTTACGAAAATAAAATTGCCAAAGATTCGACAACCACAAGGCATTCTATAACTATGTCAAAAATCTAAATGGAATGCTCAGATTTGCTCTGAGCTACAACAGAATGGCATTAAATATACTGATCCCAAGGATATTGTCAATATCCTGGCAAATCAATTCAGTGCCTTCACCCCCCTCTCACCCCCTAAACGGCCAATCTCAATACCAAAAGATTGCCAAATTCTGGTAATAACGGCCACACAGGTAAAAAATGCATTCTCCAAAGCTATGAATACAGCATCTATGGGACCAGATTACATCCCGGGCTGTGTACTACATGAACTACAAAATGAACTGGCACCTCACCTAACGGTCATGTTTAATCATAGCCTCACCTCAGGCTTCATGCCCACTGAGTGGCGCACAGCTACAATTATCCCACTTCACAAGAGGGATCCACCTTGGATCCCGGGAAGTACCACCCCATCAGTCTGACGAGTCCGATCTGCAAGGCCATGGAATGTATTATCATGGAGCTTATAAACAAAGACACTGGCAACCTTCAAACACTGGACCCCACCCAGTTTGGGTTCGTGAAGGGCCGATCTTGTCTCCTGAACCTGATTGACTTCTTCGAATCAGTCTCCAGAGCCATGGACGAGGGTAAGGCGGTCCACACAGCCTCTCTAGACCTCGCCAAGGCCTTTGACACCACCCCCCACTCTGGAATCATACATAGACTTACTAAGCTGGACATTAATCCCTATGTCACTCGATGGGTTGCCAACTGGCTTACCAACAGAACCCACACTGTAAAAGTAACAGACGCCAAATCCAGCTCCAGACAAGTGGAGTACCTCAGGGTTCAGTCCTGGGACCGTTCATTTGGCATCTACTTCTCTGAAGTACAGGCCAAGACTAAGGGACTCTGGCTAACAAAGTTCGCAGATGACTGCAAACTGGGAGCCATTAATGAATCCCCAAATTATGTGGATACTCTACAAAAGGGCCTTACAGAAACAGATGCTTGGTGCCAGAGCCATGGGCTCAAGCTCAATGCCAAGAAATGTATAGTTATCCCCTTTGGAAAAAAACATGTACCCGTGAATTACCACATAGTGGCAGTACATTAAACACCAAAAGTGTGATGAGACTTGGGGACACAGGTGGACAGTGGTCTCACCTTCGAAAACCACATTGCCACAACAGTCAGGAAATCCTTCTATGTGGCACACCTCATCACTAAGGGCTCTTCATCCAGAAAAAAAAAGTAGGTCATTGTCCCACTGTACTCATTCCTCATTAGACCCATTATAGAATACAATTCCCCGTTTAGTATGCACCTCTCAAGACATCTGCACCAACTGGAAAGGCCGCAGAAATACCTCACTTAAAAGAATGACAGGCCTAAAGCAGATGCCCTATGATGACCTCCTTAAAAAACTCCAGCTATACTCTGTCGCATATAGTCTACTCAGAGGCAATCTCAGCTTAACATACAAGGCCATGTCAAACCCAGAGCTGTTGGACATGCTACACTTACAGAAATCCCAATCCCTCAGAGCCACATACTCCAGGGATCTAAACCTGGTCATCACAATAAACAAAACACCCTGGAGGGATAGGTTCGTGACCCAGAGACTCCCCAGACTCTGGGATAGACTTGCCCATACATGTCAAGCAGAGCGCCTCTTTTGCCCTCTTCAAAAGGAACCCTGACTGGATGGGAGAAAGGAAATTCACCCCAGGGATCACGTCAGTCACCCTACATGACAGGGGTCCAGGGAAGTAAATAGTGTGGGAAGAAATAGCCAGGGAATTGTTATGGCTAGGCTTGTGTAGGCCCTAGGGCTGATAGCCTAGTACCAAACTGTGAATCTAACCCTGAACTTTCTCTTGGTCTCCCCTATGTAATACAGCTCACGAGGACATTTCAATGCATATATTAGCCCTTTACTTTCACATGCACATGTCCCTCTAGATACAAATTTAACACCGTTCATAATATCAACTGTATTGATAATGTGTGTACATATACTACACTTATTACATCTAAAAGTTCCTTGTAATAAAGGCCTTCCAATATTTGCTTTTGGCATAACAAATGTACCATGAACCACCATGTCCCTTATATTTTTGCCTCTGTTAAATGAAAAAGAGGGTCTCCTTGGTAGAATGGTTGACAAAGACTTGTCCTGTATCAAATATTCCCAATAATATTTAATCATGTCAACCAATGCACCACTTTTAATGTTATAAACATAACAGACATAATATATGGAATCCTTAACATTCTGGTCACTCAAATCCATTTTCTTTACTTTTTTCTTTTACTTGTACCCCTTCCAACACCTTTTTTTCTGAGCTGCTTCTATGGACTTTTAAGTTGTACCCCCTTCCCTAAACATTTTTATTGTTTGCCCCATTTCTTGTGCAAAATTTATTTCATTGTTACATAACTTAGATAACCTTAACAATTCTCCATAAGGCAAGGCATCCGTTACATGGGGGGGGGGGGGGTGACAACTAGTTGAAAAAAGAAAAAAAGATATTGGCTACCATCTTCAAACTTCCTAGGTATATTAGTTGCGACACTACCATTTTCTTTACCTTCTAAAATCAAATCCAAATAAACTACTTTCACTCCTTTTTGTAGACCATCAAAAGATAGGCTGAATGGATTTTGATGCAAGTCAATTACAAAAAAATCACATTCCAACCATCTTCACAAACAAAAATTAAATCAATGTAATGAAAATAAAAATTAACATTTTTTTTCCATAAAATTTAACTTCAAAGAATGACAAACACATTGGCATACATAAGGGCAAACGCTGCCCCCATTGCCGTCCCTTGTTTTAGTCTATACATTTGATTGTCAAAGTAAAAATAATTTTTCAAACAAAAATCAACAATTTCCATAACAAAATGCGAGAAGGGAGCGTCCCCTAGAATGTATTTGATAGCCTTCAACCCATCCTCATGTTTAATTGAAATGTATAAACTTTTCACAGAGTACCAACCAATATTTTTGTTCCATACAAGAGGGGATTTTTTTTTTTTGAGGAAATCAAAACTATCTTTTATATATTCAGGTGATTTCTGAACATATGACAATAATATACTATGCAATATTATACCCATATTATGGAGAAAATATCTACAGGCTGAAATTATAGGTCTACCTGGGGGATTACTAAGACTTTTATGTACCTTTGGTAGACAAAATGTGGCTCTTTCACTATTCCTATTTAACAACTTGTTCTTTACATCCTTTACAGTAAAATATCCCAATCTGACATTTTTTTCCAACAATATTTCAAATTTAAAGCCTGTTCATACACTTCTACACATTTTTCATAAACTTTCCCATTTTCCAAATGCTTCATACACATTTTATAATATTTAACTACATTCATTACCACTATCTTATTGCCTTTATCGGCTGGTTTTATTATTAAAGCCTTCCTGTTCTGTAGTTCCTTTAATTCTTACCACTCCTTAAAAGTTAAATCGTATTCTATATTTCTTTAGTTTTTCAAAATTTCCTCACATACATCACCTCCAAAGCCTATCATGGTACCAGACTGTTTTACATGTATATTATCAAAGGGGGGGATAAACTTATTTGACTCAGGAATGCTAGAAACATCCACTTTACAATATGCATTTAAATCACTGTCCCCCAAGACAACATTTGTTTCTTCCATTTCATCCTGACATGAATAAAATCTAAATCACTGGATGATTCAATTTCATTACCAACTTCCTCATTAACTTTTTTTTGCATGGCAAAATAACATTTCAAATGCAATTTACGAATAAATCTAAATATTTCTTGCTTTACTACATGGGCCCTCGGTATAACCGTAGGAACAAAATTGAGTCCAAAATTTAAAACTGTAACCTGTTCTTCTGTTAAAACTACAACTGGATAAATAAGTAAAATATTAAATTCAGTACATACCTTTGTTGTACTATCATCTAAATTTTTTATTAAAAATTGTTGTCCATTACCCTGCCCATACTTAAAGTCCCTTCTTTGGCCTTCATTCATATTGTACTCATTGTAGGTATAATTTCTGCTCCTCTTCCGGCTCTGCTGATGCTGGTTTCGGTCCTCGTAACTCCGAAATTCCCTTCAGTGTTCTTCTGGTCGTTGCGGCTGTGGTAGTTCAGGAAAATCTTCATTTTCATATGCCACATAATAGCTTGTCCCCTTCTGATGATACAAAGGAAGTTGAGAGAGCTCTTTTGAAACTTACGCGATGACATCGTTGATCTCTAGTCTTCCGAATGGTCATTGGCAAAAAAGCACAGCCCCCCTCAATCATTGATGTCTCTGGTTAGTTTAGTTTTTTGTATTCAATCAAGTCCATTTCTAAAGCAGACAACTTTTTATTAATTTTCTCCAGGAAATTGTTGACATTTTGACTGCCCAAAGAAGAGCTTAAAGCAAGAGTCAAAGATGTTAATTCTTGTTTCAATTTTTTTATGTTTGACCTGGTCCTTTTCTAACAAGATGTGCAACCATTCGGTTACACATCTATGTGAAGCATTTACCCACCTTTCTCCAAATTGTTTTTCAATGGAACAATTCAGATGAAATGGCAAACTTGGATTTTTTATAGACCTTAGCCCTCGCGGCGTTATTTAAAGGTCTATATATCTTTGCAGACCCAAAATGTTAAAGTATATTCTTGTCTCCTTTTCTAGCAGTCTTTTCAAATTTGTCACAAATATCTCTCTTTTCTGATGAAATTGCACCCAGAGTTTGACCCACAGCCACAAAAGGATCACTTACTCTTAGTTCTTTCTGTAATCAGAACATCTAAAATAGGACCAGTACCTTGATTAATGGAGCGATTATCCAGAATAAGACTGGACACATGCAGCGCTCCTTTTAAATAATGTTCCATAGTTCTCTGGGATCCCACCTGGGACCCCAAACTTCCACTTGCTCCCAAAATGGAAATGGATTCCTCTCGAAAAGGGTGGGAACATCTACGTTTGGATCTGAAGACATGCTGAAACTGCACAACCACACCTTGTCTCCCCCCAAATTATCAGAACTACTATCCAAATCT
The DNA here is from genome assembly GCF_019279795.1 of Protopterus annectens. Taxonomy (NCBI): domain Eukaryota; kingdom Metazoa; phylum Chordata; order Ceratodontiformes; family Protopteridae; genus Protopterus; species Protopterus annectens. Next base: position 563,215,604 of record NC_056729.1, read on the forward strand.
AACAGTAATTCTGCTCTCAGTATAACACTCCAGGAAACCAAGTAGTAAAACACAATTATTTTATTCTAACGGCTCGGTGTAACCACCTTCAAGGAATAACACATACAAAAAAGCATACCCTTTTTATATAATCTTAAATTACATTCAATTAATCAAATAATTAATTAAAACTATTCACTTAAAGCAAACATTTCCAGTTCAACTTATTAATTAAAGCCTGGCTTAAACAAATTACACATTAAAGTAACAATTTTAATTCTTTAATTTCTAATCTATTATTAAAATCACCACCTCCGATATCTCTAAACAGAATAAATTGGATAAAAATAAAAATTTACAAAAACTCCTGACATACTAAATGCCTACACAAGCATTACATAAAGTCTGGTTCTTGATAAAATACATGTTTGAAAATTCACTGCCAGAGTTTCCTTGTAGTCTTCCCCACAAAGCAACTCCCACAGCTCAAGTGCTTAGTCACATACACCATCCAAATGGTACAAGGATAACAATCAGTGGCTTTGTCTATTCTGTTATGTGCCAAATGCAAATATTTACAACACAAATGAGCCTATATATTTTACACTTAGGGAAAGGTTTCCTTATTTTTAGAGTTGGTATTAAGGCTGTCATTTTCCAGCTTGGCTTTTTATGCATGCAAAAGTAAGCTCAAATAGAAATACTTTAAAACATTTCCTTGAATAAATGAATGGGATCGTCCAATTCTCTTGGAGTACATGTTTAGTAGAATTGCTACAAACCATCATCCAATGTGAACGCTCTATTGTATTCCTTAAACTCATTATTAACATGCATCAACTGACAATTTTGGTGGAAAAAACCTGCCTCACACTTCATTTCAGTAATAATGAATCTGTAAAATGTGAGCCTCAAAACCTCTGTCAATGAGCTAATTAAAAACATGCACGCTTGATAAAATTCTTCATTTACTGGTCATCAGTCTGGACAACCGGATAAAGTGACCTCTAGCTACACTGCACTTCATATTTCATAAGTGGACACTAGATATGTACAAATAGCTGTTGGAGTTTCTACAAAAAGATGAAAAAGGGTTTATGATACTATGGTTTGTCTTAAAAAGTCCAAATATTTTTATTTTTTTATTTATTTTATTTTAATTCACTTTAAAATTAAAACTGCATATGGAAAATGACAAGAGCGCTATTTTTTAATATTCAAAGATCACTATTCTAAATAAAAATAAATCTACATAGCTCTTACAACATGTAACATGAGCAAATAATGGACATGTATACAACCAATTCTACTAGCACAACACTAGGCTACCAAAAGTTGGTGTCGCATAGCTAAATCTCTGAGCAGATGAGAATACTCCATGCCAAATATAAAATTACCAGACAGTACCAAGTCTAAAAACATATACATTTTATTAGCATTAATATTTACACTACAGAATCTTAGTAAATATTCCCGTATATATTCAATTCCTAGATCTTGGAAAATCACTGTATATAAACTATCAAAGTGAGAGCACAGCTACAGGAGTAAATTTAAAACAGCAGACATACTAATATATCACTGCTGCACTAGCCTAAAGTCTTCAGTTTATATCCTGCCTAGGATGTAACCAACTGGACAGCTTATCAAAGCTAAAGGGCACCTTCCATACATTCTACCACAGTGCCATATAAAAAGCAGTTAAGATTGTTAAAAGCTTCAGAGCTTTTTGCCCCAATAAGGGAGGCAATAGCTCTGAAAAAAAATATTGCAAGGAAACGTAAAACAAGTTAACTATATACACAAAGGTATACACAGACACACCCCGGCAAAACAAAAGAAAAAAAAACTGAAGAAGGGGGCTGGAGGCAGAGAATGATTACTGCAACAGTGATCTGTTTTAACAACATCTACTGTTAGGATAGTACAGACAACTGTACTGTGTCCATTGTTACATGACTGTTGCAGTAGCCTAAGCTATTTGGGTAGATTACAACTGCTTAGAAACCAAAGAGGAAGGAGACAGTAAATTAAGAATCCATGAACCCCTGGAGAATGGTCGAAAAAGTCTGTTCTGGATTGGTTAAAAAAATAAATAAATAAAATAAGAGTCCAATTTAGAGTGCTTTGTAAAAGCATGTACAGAGGTTGATCAATTTGCTGCATCTTGAATACTTCTAGACTCCAACCCTTTCCAAAAAGACCACATAAGAAATAAAAGAAAGCTATAACCTTGCCTGGAAGAGGCTTATAATGCTAAGAATAGCAAAAAGGAGCATCAGACAACCATCTAAAAATAGTCTGCTTTGACAATGGTCGCCCTTTTCTCTTAATTTCACAGGAGACAAACAGCTGACTAGCCTTTCCTGAAGAACTGAGTTTTGTCTAGGTAGTATCTGAGCTGCCTGTGGACAGATTCTTTATCCCCTGTTTTTGGGTTCTAGAAAAAAACACGGGGAGATTAACAGACTGGTGCAGAGGTAAACTGAAACCATTTAGGAATAAATGGAGGATTGGTTCTTAAAGAAACCCTAGTCTTGTGTAAAATTAGTCTACTCACCATAAGAGCTTGTAATACAGATACTCATAGCAAAAGTCAGAACAAGGAGTAAAACACAGACTGATAAACCATTTCAAATGGAAAAAGAGAGTAAACTTAAGCACAAAATTCAGATCCCAAGAAGTCATCTGTTTTCTCAGTGCACATGTATGTAACACCCCACTGAAAAAATGCTTGGCTTCAAAAAAAAAAAAAAAAAAAGGGGGGGGGATCCAAGGTCAGACAAGCAGAACTGACAGATGAACCTTGGCATGAGTAAAACAGGCCAGAGGGTAATAACTAACACAAATAAATACAGTCAGCCAATCCTTTTGGGTCTTGGTCCTAGAAACGGCACTAACTAGAATTTTTTTCCACTTAAGCATTTATGATTTTCTAGTATATAATTTTTTAGCCTTTTTCAGTACCCATTGCATGCCTTCAGAAAAATGTTTCCTAAAAGGGTCAAAATTCTATCATCCAGCCAATCAGCTAAATAGATTTCAGGCTGCAGTATATCAAACAACCTCTTGCTTGTAGTAAATCCAGTCTGTGGGGAAGCTTATGATATGTGCCCTAGGCCAGTTTCAAAAGAAGAGAGAGCCACTGTTGCCTGGGCCATAGGCGAGTCCCCACCATTATCTTTAGTGAATTCTGAACCTTCAAAAAAGACCCCAGCCATCAGTGGAAAAAAACAAAATAACTCCGCCATCCACGGGAATAAAGGCATCTGTCTCAAAGGCCTGTTTGCAATGAATACTGGAAGCAAAATGTAGCCATCTGTTCTAAAAGGAAGTAAACAGATCTCCCTGCAGTTTGACCAATTCCTGGAAGACACCCAGGTGCAGTTCTGATCCACGACATTCCATCCTGGTCCTGCTTAGCTTGTCTGCTACAAATGTTTTGCTCTGACGGAATGTATGAAGCCTAAAGTGCCAAAATGTGCAGAGATGCTACCTGCCAGTCTATCACAGCAAGTCTGCAAACAGGGTAAGATCTGGTACCATAAAGGAGTAAACTCTGAAAGAGGGAGAGATTGTTGGGAGGGAACAAGGCAGGAGATACAAATAGTCATTCTTTCTGGACAGTCCTGGACTTTGAGTGACTTTCCCTTTCTTTTTCGAGGCTCCTTGCCATTGCTTCTTAAAATCTTAGTTGTTGCCACATTACTACTTGAACTGCTTTTTTTGAAAAAGGGGGTTGAGGTGGAAGGAAAAGTTTTGATTTAAAAGACTGAAAGATTTGGTTTGACACTTGAATCAACTTTTCCCCTCTTTCAAACGTCTTATGTACCTCAGCTGCAGAACGACCAAACAGAACTACCTTGTGCAGAGAAGAATTTAAAATTTAATTTTTAACATTTTCAGGAAGACTTTGAGAATGCAACCAAGTAAATCTTCTCACGACGGACCCAAAAGCAGCAGCACTGGCTACAGTATCATCAGCATCATAAGAACATACCAGATGTTTAAACACATGAGAGAGACAAGAGACACAGAAAATTTTTTTCACCACAGAACAGGAAAAATTAACTATTTTTTGTATGTTCTCAAAAGACAGAAGCAAAAACGTAAACACGCAAGCCTGGCAGTTTAAAATCCTGAATATAAAAGTGGCAGAAGAATAAACAAACCTTTCCCATCCTTGTCAGAGGGAATGGGATTAGCATTAGTAATCAGCGTAGCAGAAGCAGTTTTTTATCAGGAGATTCAGGCTCTGCTCTGGGTTAAAAAACAAGTATTTGTGAGCATAAAGTACCCTTATCAAACTTCCTAGGGGCAAGAGGAAGACTGTCAGGTAACCAAGCTGCCAGAAAAACACACTCTAAAACAGAATTAACAGCTGCAGACTGAAAAACATCGAACAGTAACCTATCATAATACTTTTGCTGATTAATTAGGAATTTCATTCTGACCTCACTGGAGAAAAAAAACTTTTCCCTTTTAGATAAAGAAAGAAGAAAGGTTTTATGGAAGTAAACCTGAAGCAAAGAATCTTCAGGTTGTAAAGAAGACCATGTAGCACAACATTCTCCCTATACTTACTGCCCTTCTGACTGAAGGCCAGATTTAGAAAGAGAAGGAATTCTCTCTTTTCTGAAGAGGAAGGAAAACAAAACAGAAATTCATCCCTTAGCAAACCCCAACAAATCTTACCTATTTATTGGTATAGAAACAGGAGAAGCCATGCTTTTTACTGTTTCTTTCTTAGGAAGCACCCTGCAAAAAGGACTGACCCAAATCAGGCACACTATTCCAGGGGTTCAGGCTCCCTTTCCAGTCTAAGCGGAAGATCTTCTCCAGTCCCTTCCTCCAAGAAGCAGCAACAGCGGTTCTCATTTAGCAAAAAGCATGCGTCTACCATACAGTCCATAGTGGTTGTAGGTGCTACATTGGAGGGAGCAGGGAAAATGATGCGTGGTCCAAGGAACCAAATCCAGCCACAGCAGTTACCCACTGAAAGCAAAGGCAAAACCGGTGCAGACCTGATACCTACAGACTAACTTGAGAATGGGGGGGGGGGGCTAACTGCTCCAAAGATCCAGCCACAAAAAGACTATTAGTAAAGTCTGCAATAGTCCGTAAGCTCTGATAAAAAATGGGGGGTTTTGAAATAAACACCTTTACAGTCCTCAAATGTACCATGTCCTGCTCCAACACATACATTCTCTGTAAGAATATTAGAAAAGTGCTCGTTTCCACAAGCACTCACAGTAATAAAAAATCCTGGTACAGAACGACAGTTAAAATAAATTTCCAAGCATAAATAGTAATAGTTTTACAGAAATAAAAACACTAGTTTTCCTCAGAAAAATACATTTGTAGGTTTTCCCCAGAAGGTAACTTGCTTGTCCGAAGAATCGCTAGCTGACCTCCAGTTCCACGAATCCTACAAAAGGGGAGAACCTTGGCAGCAAGACAGCTCTGAGGCACATAATACTCTGCTTTTTATGAAAATCTCTGGTCCAAATCCTGGCAGTCAGTGCAAGTGGAAGATGCCCTTAAGCCAAATGGTCACATCCTTAAGCAAGCTTAGGCTACAACAGTGATTTAATGTTGAATAGCATATAAACTTCATCCCCAGTCAGGCTGTGCTTGGCTAGTTTTAATATTTTTAAAAGTATTTTGTTATTCCAAACAAGGTGCTTACTTAAAGATTTAGGCACAAAAAGTTCTACTGCTCAAACTCTAAAATATTCTTGTTGTAATAAAATACTATCAATGTTGTTTATAAGCATCATAAACATTGTAAAACACCATCTCCATCACTAAGTAGTTCCAACATACCACTGTACACAAATCAGTGCCCACAACTACAAGGCTATTATCTTTATTAGCCTTTATAAATAGCAGATAGATCATATTATGAAGATCATGTAAGGCTTTTAATTCAGAAACACAAAAATATTAACAGGCAGTTTAGTCAAATGATGCCCAATATCACAAAAAAGGCAACTTTAGAATGTAAACCAAGCACGTTTAATGTATTGAGCGCTTTCATCTGCCAAATGGCTGGACTTCTTCAGAATATAAAAACACACAACAGGCAGCTTAAATACCCAGAAAACCCAACACCCAATGGATTAAGTAACACAAATTAACACCTAAAAAATTGCTTAATTGAATACAACACTAATAAGAAATATATAAAAGGCAGATACAAGTTGATATACAAGAACCATACTAAAACCAAAATAAAAACATATGTACAAGGCAAATAGCAGCAGGAAGGTAAGGTGCTTAAATGGCAAACAGATCTAAGCTTAAGAAAACTGGCAATAGACACGTGTTTAAAAACAATGAAAGAATTTCTTCCAAGCCAATCACTGGGAAAATGTACAAATGCGGTTATTGTTCAGTGTAAATTCATTTTTTAGGACACAATGTTTTATACATGGGTATGGAAATATCAAGCAGAAGAGATTTAATTGTGATAGTAAGGGCATTGTTTATGTTGCACTTTGCCTATGTTGCATCTGTTTTTACATTGGTAAAACCATTAGACAATTCAGGTACAGGATTTATCAACACAATTACATTAATAAAAAGGATGAACGGAATTGCCCTTTACAGACATCTCCAACATTTTCCAACTCATTCTTAAATTTTCTGTCATTGACTGTGTTGAATTTGATCCCAGAGGTGGTGCCCGTGATATTTTCCTTGGATTTTTTGGGGCTTAGGTGGCAGCTCAGATGCAATGCTGCACATTCCCTGGGTCTGAATGATGTTATTTCTATTGCCAGTTTTCTTAAGCTTAGATCCATGTTTGCCATTTAAGCACTTACCTTCCTGCTGCTATTTGCCTTAAACATATGTTTTTATTTTGGTTTTAGTATGGTTCTTGCATATCAACTTGTATCTGCCTTTTATATATTTCTTATTAGTGTTGTATTCAATTACTCAATTTTTTAGGTGTTAATTAATCCACTGGGTGTTGGGTTTTCTGGGTATTTAAGCTGACTGTTAAGTGCGTTTTTATATTCTGAAGTTAAGCCATTTGGCGGATGAAAGCGCTCAATACATTAAACGTGCTTGGTTTACATTCCACAGTTGCCTTTTTTTGTTTTTACCGGTTTATCGTGAGGTTGTTTTTCGTTCATGCCCCATATCACAAATATGTAAAAAGTTTTAAATTTATTAAGTAAGGATTAAAGTCATTGGGCTTCCAAAGTTTGGTACTGCCAGTCACATTCATCTTAAGAACATGTTGTAAAGTATACTCAAGTTTAGCTGCCATGCATACAAGCAGTATCCTGTTAATGTCTTAACAAGATTAGATTGAAAATGGAGTTGCTGACGGGCTATCCTTTCCGACTACCTCATTGGTATGAGGTCTAGAAAATTAGTATCCACAACTGCAGTCAAACCAACAGAACGTTTACCATAAGTGGAAACCTCTGAAGTATACTGTTTATTTCAGTTAACCCATACTACCTGATTTACTAGATAACCTGTGCCTTCCTTATAGGTCAACGTTTTATACTTCCTTTCTACTATGGTCTTCATATGGTTATCCAGTCTACTAAAAATATCATTTTCCAAATTATCACAGTATGTGCTATTGTGAAAACTGACCAGTCTTTTCACTTCATTTAATTACACAATTTTGTTCTCATTATGCCTAATATACATTCAATACTTCAAGGCTCATTTTGCATAAAAAGTCACGTAATTCTGTGTACAAGGCATTAAGTAAAACACCATCAGGAAACAAACAGTCCTTTGGGCACCCTATTAATTTTTACACATTGCCCACAGAGTAAATTATTAAAATATAAAGATTAATACTTGAAAATATTTCTCTAACCTTTTCAACACGTTCAGACATAGGAACAGTCACTCTTAGAATTCACACTACTGGAAGGACTTGCTAACTTAGCTAAAACCTCCAACACATTACTTTGCTGAAGCACTGGGCTACTCACAATAGTCTGCTCAAGTGATTCTTCAGAGTCAGTGTCACAAAGTACCTCTCCAGTCTAAGTAACACAGTCTCCTTTAAATTGAGGACTATTTTCTATACTCTATAATGTGCACAGAAAAGGCTACATTCATTTCACTTAAATTATAAAACTCTTTCAAAATAGAATTTAGGCTTAAACTGCTTAAATTCATTACACTTTCACCAACATCTTCTTTCCAGTACTGGAGCTCATGCTACAGTCCTGCCAAAACTAAGAAAAAAAAAATATAACACCAACCAACCAACCAATGTAGCCAGTGTTAGCACTAATAAACCCATAACATGGCACCAAAGGAACTTGAACCAGACAGTTTAATGTTTTTTTTTTTCCAAACACTTTTACTGAATCACTTGCGACAATGATAACTTTTATATTAATGCAAATTTGCCTAACTATAATTAATAAAACAAACATACTTCACATATTACTGTACATCACATAACCTAAGCAACATTATATACATTACTAAATTCCTGCTTTTTTCTTAAACAAGAAACCTCTCTATTAAACCATCACTTATTACACAGGGAATCCTACACTTGTACAAATGAAAAAAAAACACACTGACTCAACCCTAAATGCAGGCATTTTACATCACAAACCATACTGACACATTCTGTTGCAAAAATTATACATCACTTATAATCTACCTAATCTTTTTCAAACATTACATAGCTCATTTAAGTCCTGCCGCCTTTTAAACCGCATTCCTCCCTTGTATGTACTGTGACGCTCTTATCCACAAGACTTCAGAATAAACAGACTCTGAAAAACTCACACTACATAAAGATATTGTATGTCCAACAGCTGATAGAAATGATTACTATGGTTACAGTAGATAAGCAACAGTCAAAGTCAGAACTGAAACCCAAAATATGTTTTGTATCTTTTTTTTTCTTGAACTACTAAATCTGTTTTTCTAGCACCTGATGGAAATGGGTGAGCCCATGCGATATAAATATGATTCTCTATAATGCCTTGTGGTTCATGTCTCCCAATGCTTCTTAGCTACTTCTTTATTGTAGTGTTTGCACAACATCCAATGCATCAGTTTTGCTACATTATTGTGTCTTTCAGTGTACAGACCCTCACAGCCATGAGTATTACACCCAGCAACAACGTGCAACTATTTCCAGTTGTACTTTACACAACTGACATTTGTCTACATCTCCCACATGTTCTATAGACTTCATAAGTATGTTGTCCACTACTTTGGGCTACCATTAGCAGCCTTTTATCTTTTGGTTTTAATTCACCTCTTTTTAGCCATTCCTGTTGTCAAGTCTTGATCAGGCAAGGTTGTTCCAAACCATCTCTACATCTGCCCACATATTTGTGGGGATTTCAATCTTCTTTCCTTCTCATCAGATCCTTTTATTTATATTCATTTTGTTTTTTTGGCAGTCTCGATTGTTGTCTGATTTTTGATCACTTTTGGTTCAGTTTCCATTGCTTCAGCTAAACTAAGCAAAGATGACATCTCAGACTACTACTCTTCGTGCTTTATAACTTTCACTGTTTGAACATTATGAGGTTAACAAATATACATGCAGTCTCAACTGCAGATATATAAAACGTAGTCAGTTTAGAGGAGGCCCTGATAATAAAGGGACATTTTTCATTTTCTTACTGGTTCAATGCTTTTTGAGGTCAGTCACAACAAAGCATAAAACAGGAAGAATAAATCTATTTACATCTTGGACTTGATTCCTGGATGTCAAAGCAGTTTTCATTATTGGCTTTAGGTCTTCTGAAGTATTCCTTAATGAGCTTTATTCTCATTTGTTCATGTTTCATTGTAGATACTTCATCTTCTCCCAAGTACTTGTAATGAATTCCTGACCCAGTTATTTTCTTGATGCTGCAGTATTCCTTTTGTAAATGTTGCTTTTGCACATTTATTAACACCAAAAGTCATTCTATACAAGAAAGTTTTCATTTGTAGTTGTGCTGTTAAATTTGTGTCTGATTAACTACATAATTTTAAAAAAGTAGAAATGTCTTTAGACAGAGCCGATTTCTACGAGTTTACTTTGCAGGTCAGGCTATGACTAACATCTTAATGTGTTAAGAGCAAGGCAAAACAGCAATGGTGACAAAGAATCACCCTGGAATATCCCCCATTTGACTTTTTTATCCCTGGGATAATATTTTGCACTTTGTCATGGCTTAACTGCAAAGTGGTTTGCCACTGTTTTATAGTCATTGTGATGTAACTGATCAGTTTAGGGTGTATGTTACATATCTGCAATAATGCCATTATCCATGAACATGGGAAGCTGTCAAATTTATTTATTTATTTTTTTTTTTGCAGTTTATCCATGCCATACTTTCCTTTTTACAACTCTGTATTATGGCTTTGTTTGCAACATATGATCCTTTGTTCTAGGACCTCATTTTATTACCTTTTTGTTTTATTGCCATAACTGAATTCTTTTTCTAAACTATAAACTCTGTTTCCATCAATTCCACTATACAACTTGTCCAATGTTGAAAGATAAGTTATCGCTCTAGAGTTCTGAGGATGGCTTGCAAGTTCACTCTTAAGGAGGAGTGTTTTTCCTGTAAACCAAGCTGGTTACTGTTTAGGATGTTCATCAAAGTAATTCTTACTTAAAGCTAAATCCTGGTGTAAAGATGAGAATGCCCTCAGCCAGAAGTCATGTATTGTGCGCCTAGGTCCAGGCTTTTCTTAATTTTTTTCTCAGTTTCTCTAGCTATTACTTCATCTCATTTCATATCCCCTACATCATAGCTCCTTACGGTTTTTTTAATTCTTCATATCCATTTAGCATCTTTATGTTCAACAGAGTCTTCAAAAAATACTTCTCTAAAATGTACCTATTTCATCTGTTTAATGGTGGTTCTATTCCTTTTGCTTTACTTTTCAATTCTCTCTAAAACATTTTTGGGTCACTACTGAAATGCTTATTTTGTAGTTTTCCCTTCATACTTACTACAGTTAATTCTGCTGATATTTTAGTTTAATATTGAAAATTGTGTAGAACAAAAACTGGTCTGTTTTAATACTGCGTGTTTTCTAACACTAGCATTCTAAGGATACCCAATGATCTGTTCCCTTTTCTGTGTTCTTACAACAGGGACGCTTCTTGTCTTAGCTACTTTATAGTTTCTGCTATTCGAGACTTCCATGGTGGCATTTTGCATGTTCCCTTCCCTTGTTATTTTTACATTTTTGTGGCAACACTTCATCTATTAGTTTAACTGTGTAATAATACATCCTGAGTAATAATACATCCTATTTAATTCTCTTAGTCACATGAATTTCTCTTAATAATCCTGGTACTGTGTCCATTTGTGTAACCAGTCTAACATTTAGAGTCTTATTTACTTTCTGTGATCCATTTAATTCGTATAACTCAACAGGTTTAATATTATGCTTAATAGAAAAACTTTTAGTTATGTACTCACCATAACTTCAGATGTTTGGGATCCATCTCGCCTACATTCTGAATGATGGGTTCGGAGCCGATCCCTCGGCTCCGACTCGGCACGCTTATGCCAAAGAGCGAAGTCTCTTATTGGCTGAGCTTACTATATCCCAGGATGCACCACCACTAGTCCCCCAGATCTAGTTTGTCCGCATACATGCACACATGCATACCCTGCTTATATAACACCGTCAGATGAAACAAGATAAAAACAGTGGAGCTCAAAACCGTTCAATCTCTTCTGATCTGCAAGGCAGGGGGAAGGAGGGTGGGTATCAGGAATGTAGGCGAGATGGATCCCAAACATCTGAAGTTATGGTGAGTACATAACTAAAAGATGTTATGTGATCCTATCTCGCCTACATTCTGAATGATGGGACAGCGAGCCTAGCACCTGAATCCTGGGTGGCACACTGGAAAACACTCCTGAGTACCGTGGAACCAAATGAAGCTCGCCCTTTAGATGCCACATCCAATTTGTAGTGGGAAATGAAAGTGTGCGGGTTGGACCAAGTAGCCGCAGCACAAATTTCCGAAATAGCGAGCTTGGAATGAAAAGCTATAGAAGTAGCCATAGCTCTGGTAGAATGAGCTTTGATAGATGATGCAAGTTGCTTATTCAAGAAGAATAGGCCTGAGTTATGCAATCTCTGATCCATTTTGAGATTGTAGCTTTTGTGATGGTTTGGCCCAATTTATTATCTGAGAAGGACACAAACAACTGGTCTGACTTACGAAGTTGCTGAGTCCTGTCTAAATAGAAGCGTAATTGCCTGTGAACATCCAATTTATGGAGAGTGTATTCTGCTTCATTAGAGAATTTTGGAAAGAAAACTGGTAGTTCTAGAGATTGTTGAAGACAGAAACTAGAACAGACCTTTGGGACAAAGGATGGATTAGGCCTAAGTGATACTCTATCTTTGTGGAAAATCAAATACGGTGGTTTAATAGATAGGGCTTGAAGCTCTGAGACTCTTCTTGCCGAAGTAATAGCCACTAAGAATGCCGTTTTCCATGACAGATATTTTAACTCGCATGTAGCAGCCGGTTCAAAGGGGGGAGATGTTAATGCGCGCAGCACCAAATCAAGATCCCACGGAGGTGCAGGATGAAAAACTGGTGGTCTTAACAGGCTCGCACCTTTAATGAATGTTTTGCATAGTCTGCTGCTCATCAAAGGAGGATCCATGGATTCATGGAATTTAGAGATAGCAGCTAGTTGAACTTTAATAGTTGAGACAGAAGATCCCTGATTAAATAGGGATGTTAAGAATTTCAAAACCTCTGGGACAGGAGCAGTGATAGGGTCTAAGCCCTTGAGTTGAGCCCAGATAGCAAACCTCTTCCACTTACTGAGGTACAATTTGTTAGTGGTAGGTTTGTGGGCTGAAGATAAAATGTGAACAACTTCCGGGTCTAATGTGTGACTTCTAACTAAGGTTGGAAGTGGAGGAGCCAAGCTGTCAATTTCAGAGATTGAAGGGACTGATGCCAATGTCCCGACTGATGGATTAGCAAATCCGGGATCAGGTCTAAGGTCCACGGATCGTCCACTGCATGCTTTTTCAGGTAAGGAAACCATATCTGACGAGGCCAGTATGGGGCAATCAGAATCATTGAAGACCCTAGCTGAGAAGCTTTTTGAATAACTTTGGGAAGGAGTGGAATTGGAGGAAAAGCATAAAGCAACCCTGTTGGCCAAGGTTGTGCTAGAGCATCCATGGCTGGTACTTCCTGATGTGGAATCAAGGAGAAGAACCTTTGGCACTTGGTGTTTTGTGGAGTCGCAAATAGGTCGCAGCACGGCCCCCATCTCTTGAAAACCTGGGCTGCTACTGTGCGGTTTAGAGACCATTCGTGAGGAGAGAGAATTGTCCTGCTTAATTTGTCCGCCAATACATTTGACTTTCCCGGGATGTGGGTCGCTACCAAGAAACGGTTGGTAGTTACAGCCCATTCCCACACTCTCATGGCCTCTCTGCAAAGGGGATACGATCTGGTCCCTCCTTGTTTGTTCAGATACCAAACCACCGACATGTTGTCTGTGTGGATGGCGATGATGCCCTGAGGAAGGAACTTGTGTAAGGCCTGTAGGGATGGAAGTACAGCCCTCATCTCCAACACGTTGATGTGGAGAAGAGCTTCGTCTGGAAGCCAGGAGCCCTGAACTAGCCTGCCCAGACAATGCCCCCCCCACCCTATCTGGGAGGCATCTGTCGTCAGGGTAACCACTGGAGGGGAGAACAAAGGGTTTTCCTGATCCAAGTTGGATGTCTGAAGCCACCAGCGAAGGTCCCTTTTGCATATTTCCGTAATCATGATGTGATGATTGAGGGGAAGATCTTGAAAGGACCATTGAGTTGATAAGAGCCACTGAAGAATCCTCATGTGTAACCTTGCTAGAGGAACTAAAAGTACCGTGGCAGACATTGAGCCTAGAACCTGTAGGACCATCCTGGCTGGGGCTTTGGATCTTGCGATCAGAGCTAGAACTTGGCCCTGTAAAGTTCGAATCCTTTCGGCAGGAAGAAAGACACGCATCAATCTTGAGTCTATCTCTGCTCCTATAAACTTTATGCGCTGAGAGGGCAGCAAGACAGACTTTGACCAATTGAATGTAATCCCTAGGGAAAGACCCAGGGAGATGGTGGCTTTGAGGTTGTCCATAAGTAGATGCCTGGTGGTGGCAGTCAGGAGCCAGTCGTCGAGATAGGGAAACACTTGGAATCCAAGACTCCTCAGGTGAGCCGTCACTACTGCCAAACACTTGGTGAACACCCTGGGGCTGTGGTGAGACCAAAGGGCAGAGCACAAAATTGGTAATGACTGGCTCCCAGGCTGAAGCGCAGATACCTTCTGGACGCCTGATGTATCGGTATGTGATAATAGGCGTCCTTGAGGTCTATGGAGCACATCCAAACATCCTTCTCCAACAACGGGAGAATGGATTGCAACGTGACCATTCGGAATTTGGATTTCGTGACGGATAGGTTCAGTCTGCTGAGATCCAATATTGGTCTCAGGTCCCCTGTCTTTTTTGGCACTAAAAAGAACCTGGAGTAATTTCCTGATCCGATTTGGTCTGTGGGGACCGGTTGGATGACTCCTTTTTCTAGCAGCTTTGAAACTTCTGCGGCTGCTATTTCCCTTTGACTGGGTGGTGGGTCCGGGATTCTCTTGGACGGAGGGTGAGTATTTGAATGGGATGGTGTAACCTCCGGCAATTATCCGAAGCACCCATCTGTCCTGAGTGATTGACTCCCAGGCTTTTAGGTGCTTGGCAACGACACCCGACTGGCTCCGAGCAGCACAGCCGGGCAATCCCTCATGTCGTATGGGAGGCTGAAGAGCCACGAAAGGACTCGCGGTCTCCAGAATTGCGGGCCCTCTGCCGCCTCTGGGACGGCGTCTCCCTGAAAAATTTCCCCGCCCTCTGCCTCTGGACGGGAATCTTCCTGCTGTTGGGAGAAAAACTTGCGAGATTTTCGAACCACATTTTCCCCTCCTTTGGCCTTGGGGTAAGGCCGAAGGAGTGGAATAACGGGCCCCACGGCAGATAACGTTTTCCCTCTTGCTCACAGCGGTAAGGGTGTCTTTCACCTTGGGTCCAAACAATGAGGACCCATCAAAGGGAGCGTCGGCGAAGGAAGACTTGAAGGCCTCCAGAACTGACACAAGCGGAGCCAGGCTTGTCTACGTAGAGCCACGCCTGTGCCTGCCGCTCTACCCGCCCCTTCGGCCGCATAGGAAATGAGCCTCATGGACGAGTTAGCAATTGACGTAAGGATAGCCAACTGAGAGCTAACGGACTGGGCTAGCTGCTCAGGTAGGTTACCCGAGAGGGAGTCTGACAACTCCTTGACCAGATCCCTCTGAAGCCTGGTAAAATGTGCCAAATAATTCAGAGACCTTAAGGTAAAGGCCGCTGAAGTCAGGGTGCGCTTCCCGTACCTATCCATACTCCTAGACTCCTTATTAGGAGGATGGATGGACGTTGAAGCCTCTGCCAAGGGGGGGCCGAAAACAAACTGAACCCAGTCACACACAACAATTCCAAATCCAAATCGTACACAAAGTTAGCGATAGCTGTTAAAACAGCTTTTGTGAGCAAAAACAGCAAAAAACTGACAGAAAAGTTAGTTTAATAAACTACTTAGCCCAGCCAGCTCGAGACCACGTCTTCGCAGGGAAGCGGCAAACGAGATCTGGGGGACTAGTGGTGGTGCATCCTGGGATATAGTAAGCTCAGCCAATAAGAGACTTCGCTCTTTGGCATAAGCGTGCCGAGTCGGAGCCGAGGGATCGGCTCCGAACCCATCATTCAGAATGTAGGCGAGATAGGATCACATAACATCAATACTTTTACTGTATGAAATATGTGGTGTTCTGCCCTATGCTAATATTCACTGCAATGCCAAACGTCTTTTCGCCGGAAAGGTGCTATGGATTTATTTTTGCCTCTGAAGTCAATTCAGTATATTCTGTTAATGTCTACCTTTTACATTTTAAGCATACACTATCCAGCAGCTTAAAAGTAAGCATTTCATATAGAAGCACCATATTCATACCCCTCAACTGTATCGAATTCCTCAGTAAATACTGGTTCTGAGGTCAAAATATTGGGGTGCCACGAATTCCTGCGTGGCCCCTTCAACTTCCGAATTTCCTAGGTTTTTTGTTGTTTTTTTTTTTAACTCCTGATGTCATGTGCAGGGCGTGCGTGATGACATCAGCTTTTGCAGACCGGTCTGTGTGCACACAGCATGGCTTTCTTCCCTAGCTTGGGCTCAGCTCCTCCAGGTAAAGACTTATTTAATGGTTACTGCAGCAGCTTTACTAATTTATGGGCTGCAGTTAGCTCCTTAACCAGGTAAAAAATGTCAGAACAGTCAGCAGCTACAAATTTAAAATACATTTTTATGTTTGCAGTTATTTACTTATCGGACTGGACGGCTGTGCTTGTGCTTTACTTCTTATATTGGCTAGAGAGTGTGTGCGCACAGAGGACAGGAAAAATGGAAACAGATGATCCGCTGTGGCGACCCCTAACAGGAACAGCCAAAAGAAGATGATGATGACTGTGTGTGTGTGTGTGTGTGTGTGTGTGTGTGTGTGTGTGTGTGTGTGTGTGTGTGTGTGTGTGTGTCTGTGTGTGTGTGTAGCTGGAGCAGGATTTTACTTGCGTACTTAATGGCAGGATTTTACTTATGGCTGCAGGCAGGGTTTGTTTTTCTTATTGCAGGAGAAACTGTTCGTTCTACGTGTGTGTAACCCAGATACAGGTAGATGTTGTAATTTTAATGTTAGTGTTAGATGTGATTCTTCACATTTATTTATCTAGCTACCTGTAAAATATGTAATAAGTTCTATATAGGTAAAACGGATAGATTATTAAAAGATAGAATTAGAGAGCACATTTATCACAATAAAAAGGGAAGTTCCTTTAAAGCTTTAGCTAAGAACAAAAAAGAAACTAGTATAGAGCATCAATTCACTTTTAGGGTGATAGGTATTTTGAAAACATAAGGGGTGGAGATACTAGGACACAGAGAATCTGGAATTAAAATGGACAGTTACACTGAGAGCTGACTATGGACATGGCCTTAATGACCATGTGCCATTGAAACCTTTCTTAAAAAAAAAGAGCCCTGCGTAGACAGTTATCTGGCTGTTGAATAAAAGACTATTTATGTATATGTTTTATAGATTGTGGCATTTACTGATGTTTTTATTTTGTATATGTATTTATATATATTATGTATGGTTTAACATATAATACAAAAACATGGATAGGAGTTTTTATAAAGTTGATTTTTAACTTTATTTTAAAGTTTTGTATACCTTTAAGCTATTAATTGGTTAATAGAGAGATGCATAGTATAAGTATGGGTGTGTTGTCAGTTTCTGTATACACCTGAAGAAGCCAGTTGGTGAAAGCGCTTGTGTGTGACTTGTGAATAAAGCTTTTTGGTAGAGACCTGCAGCCTGCCTCTATTCATTTACATCATTGGTTTTATCTTCTGTGCTCTGAGGTACCTGGTTATCCTAGTGATTTCTTTTTGTTCCTAAGGAATATAATTTAATACAATCAGAAAAGTGTATTAAAGAACACATGTATGTTTCGTGTGCAAGGGGCCTATGATTTGAAAACGGCCTAAAGGTAATCTTTATCTACCACTGGCCAGATGAATTTTCTTTTTAATGCCAAGTCTATTTTCATTGTGAGACTGCATTGCTTTGTTTACCAGATTTCTATTCGTGTTTGTGTTGTAAAATGCAAAATAAAAGTTTTAAATGAAATCCAAATCATTGCAGAAGTAAAGCAGTATGCACATGACAGCGTTTATGGTAAATGGGGCGAAATAGTAATGGAATAACAAAGAAGGCACAGCTCAGAAAACTTTTTTTGTTTAATACCAAGACTTAAAGTGCTTTTCGTTTATACCAAAGCAAACTTCTTCAGAAGTAAAAAATTAGTTACACACATCGTATTTAAAACCGAAGTAGAAGTGACATTTTAGACCACACCTTTAAAGCAACACTGTTGCTTAAAGCTATACACAGATACTATGTATCAAAAACAATGACATTATAACTTCCAAAACCAAAAATGCAATAATTAAACTAATATAATTAAAAAAAAAAAAAAAATATATATATATATATTTATATATATATATATATTGAATATACACACATATATAATATATACACACACACATTATATATATATATATATATATATATATATATATATATATATATATATAAACCGATGGTTTGTAATTTAAACTGAAAAGTTATATTATATTATATTACCTGACAATCAATGACAATTAAAAATGCAAATATAAACCAATGGTTTGTAATTTAAACTGAAAAGTTATATTATATTATATTACCTGACAATCAATGACAATTAAAAATGCAAAATTATATACATAATATAAATGTTCAGTATGAATAGAATACCATAAAAAAAAACATTTGTGTATTCAAACCAAATTACCAAAAAAACCCCTACTTTGCATGAAATAAAATAAAGGTGTGCATATTAATGTACACATTTGTACAACTTCACTTTTATTTTTTTGTTTTTTTAAAAAATCACATATTTTAAAACATATGAAACATTCAAGGCGCTTTGAAATACAGTTACTTTAACATTTCGCTCTATTTAAAATAACTAAGTGGCACGAATGCCACTTTTCCCATCATCTACTTAAATTTTTACATTTCAATATAGAACTAATGGAACACATGTCGTTAAGTCCTAGGAATTTGTAGGCATTCAATTTTATCTGCCAACCAAATTAATTAAATGAACTGGTGACTTCAATATACCTGCAAATACTACAGGATTCCCATAGACAGCACAAGGAACAAGAAACTAAGGGTAATGCTGCTAAACGCCAGTAGTCTTAACCTCAAGATGCACGCACTCAAAGCTCTCCTCAGTATGGAGAACATCGATATCTGTGCAGTGACAGAAACCTGGTTCAAGGCTCCAGAGAGCACCCCAGCACTGCCAGGCTATACCTCATATCATGCTTTTCGGCCCCAAAACCCAGACCGAACCACAAAAGGAGGGGGAGTTTCCATATTTATCAAGGATATCCACACCTCCAGGTTAGTGGCATTGCACGCATCGGAGACCATCCATGTGCAACTAACAGTGGGCAAGACTGCTTTTCAGTTTATAGCATCCTACAGACCACCCTCTCAAAGTCAGGAATCCCACTCGGCTTTCCTGAAAACACTGGAGAACATGAAGATCTCTCCGAACACCATTATATTGGGCGACTTCAACTACCCAAACATTGACTGGGAGCACTACTCAAGCCCCAGCACCTTAGCCCAAAGATTCCTAGAAATTATAAACTCAAATGCTATGGAACAACTAGTCACCACTCCCACAAGAGGGGACAACATACTAGACCTGATCATTACCAACATGGGGACTCTATGCTCCACACCAGAAGTATATCCCTCATTGGTAAGATCAGACCATAAATTAATTTCACTGGATGTCCACATCCCAACCCCACCCCCAGTCCAGAAAACCACAGTGAAAAACTTCTCAAAAGCGAACTTCTCACTTCTCAAAACCAGTGGAATCCTTCAAGGCCCCAGGGCCAGTGGAAACTACGGCCCAAACTGCAGAATCCTATATAAATGCATTCTACGGACATCTCCAGGAATGCATGGATCATGCTATCCCAAACAAAACCAAGACCCAATCATCCAAAGGCAGGCGTCCAGTCTGGTGGACCCCTGCCATAAATAAACTGTACAACAGAAGGAGGAAGCTACTACATGATAGAGCAAAATCCCTAAAAGGGAAGGCATCTCTGATCAGTACTAGCAAAAAATTATGATCCCTCATAAAATCCTCCAAGGCCAGCTTCGAGAGAAAAATTGCACAGGACACCAAAGACAATCATAAGGCTTTTTTCAGTTATGTTAGAAACCTGGGATGCAACTCCCAGACTTGTTCTGAGTTGATTCTAAACGACAAAAAATACACTGAACCCACAGACATCGCCAATATCCTGGCAGACAGGTTCAGTGCAAACTTCTCCACCCCCTCCCTCCCAAAAGAGCAAGTATCTATCCCGGCAGAGGGCTGCCTCCCAAACATCTCAGATGCTCAGGTGAAGGCTGCCCTCTCTAAAGCAAAAAACACTGCTTCCATGGGACCAGATGGCGTCCCAGGTTGCGTCCTACACGAACTCCAAGAGGAACTAATCCCTCAAATAAAGCAGCTATACAATCTCAGCCTCACTACAGGATATGTGCCCACAGAATGGCGTACAGCAACAGTGGTCCCACTCCACAAAGGTGGAGCCTCTACGGACCCTGGAAACTATCGCCCCATAAGCCTGTCTAGCTTAGTCTGCAAGGCTATGGAGAGGATCATCATGGAGCTCATAAACAAAGACATTGGGGACCTACAGACACTAGATCCTACCCAGTTCGGCTTTGTCAAGGGCAGATCCTGCCTTTTGAACCTGGTTGACTTCTTTGAAACAGTCACCAAAGCCATAGATGAAGGGAAGGTAGTCCACACCGCCTATCTGGACCTTGCAAAGGCATTTGACACAATACCCCATTCGGGCATCATAGATAAGCTATCCAGCTTAAATATAAACCCCTATGTCACAAGATGGGTCGCAAACTGGCTCAAAGACAGAACCCACAGAGTGAGAGTTGCTGGAGCCATGTCAGACTCGAAACCGGTCACAAGTGGCGTCCCACAGGGTTCTGTCCTGGGACCACTCTTGTTCGGTATATACTTTTCTGAGGTACAGGCAAACGTGGGAGGACTATGGCTCACCAAGTTCGCAGACAACTGCAAACTGGGTGCCATAATCAACTCTCCAGCTGACACAAACATCCTTCAAAAGGTCTCACAGAGACAGATAACTGGTGCCAGCGCCATGGTTTAAAGCTAAATGCCAAAAAATGTATAGTCATACCCTTTGGCAAAAACAATGTGCCCACAAATTACCACATAGGCGGAAACCCATTAAGTACAGAGAAAGTTATTAGGGACCTGGGGACCCAAGTTGATAGCAATCTCTCCTCTGAAAACCACATTGCCAAAGTGGTTAGAAAGACCTTCTACATAGCCCACCTCATCACGAAGGGTTTCACATCTAGATCAAGAGAGGTAATCGTGCCGCTTTATTCATCCCTCATCAGGCCCATCATAGAATACAATGCCCCTTTTGGGATGTACCTTACCAGACACCTGCAGCAATTAGAAAGACCCCAAAAGTATCTCACCAAGAGGATCAAGGGTCTCAAACAGATGCCATATGCTGCTCAGTTAAAAACCTCCAGCTCTACTCAGTTGCATACCGCCTACTCCGAGGCGATCTATGCCTGACATACAAAGCTATGTCAAATCCAGAATTAATGGACATGCTCCACCTCAGTAAATCTAAATCCCTTAGAGCCACACGCTAGAGGGACTTGAACCTCAGCACAGAAATAAATAGAACTTGCTGGAGGGACAGGTTCATAACCCAGAGGCTCCCTTTGCTCTGGAATAGAATTCCAGTTCATGTGAGGCAGAGCACCTCACTGAATCTCTTCAAGAAGAATCTCGATAAGTGGATGGGGGATCGTAGGTTTGTCCCAGGGATTACTCCCGTGTCACTATTAGACAGAGGCACAGTAAACTAAACCTTAAAAAGGGCACAGTATACTCAAATCAAGGGGTGGCGTAAGCCATACAGAATCGGGCTAGGCTTATAATTGCCCCAAGGCAGATAGCCTAGTATGAACCAAGTTCAAGTTCTTCTAAACGAAGGGCAGTTGGTCCACCCCCTTAGGGTTGGAATACCTGATCAATTGCCATGTATGTGAATCCATGCCCGTAACATAAACAAACATGTTTTGCCAATGCATTTTCCAGTTTCTCCTTGGAAATTGCATATTGGTGTTCATACACACGGTCATGGAGCCTACGCTCCGTTTTCCCAATACAATATGCTGGGCAAATTTTACATCTAGCTAGATGCACCACATTCTTAGACTGGCAATTAAATCTAGAATTGACCTTATACAGAACTTGATCAATTGTAAATGAATTGGTGACTTCTATATGCCTGCAAATACTACAGGATTCACATTTAAACATTCATGTAACTCTTGGGATGTCCCGACCATGTGTTTCCAATAAATTTTTGAGATTCCTCCCTCTCCTGAAGGTTATGTTGGGAGCATTACCTATTTTCTCTAACAGCAGTGGAGTAACTCTAGATTCCAGTTATTTTTTAAAATATCAATCAACAAGCAACCATCACAGCTGAAGGTTGTAATGAAGTTCAGACATGGTTCACTATTGTTAGTAATTAAACTACCACCATTAAGTTGGATTGGGGTACCATCTCGGGGTGGGGAATTAGAATTGGAAGATGTATTCAATCCATGGGACTTGGAATTTAAAATAGGGGTATAAACCCTGCCAAGTCTCTTGAGACTAACTTCTTCTATAAGGTTATCTAATAAATACTCAGGGTAGCCACGGCCCAAAAACATAGATTTAAGGAAATGGCACTCAACTGAGAAATCGCTCTGTTGTGTAATAATACATGCAGCCCTTACCAGTTGGCCCTTCTGGTGGGAAGGATGACAGCTCGAAAAATGTAGAAAGTCATTCGAGTAGATAGCCTTCCTATGATTACTAGCCTCATAGCAACCTTGAGTTCTATTTTTCGCCAACCAAACATCTAAGTATGCTATTACTTCTGTATTGAAAACAGAAGTGAATTGGAGAAAATCAGTAGTTTGGTTAAGGTACTCAACTAGTTCTATACTCGCCTGGGAAGGTCCTCTGAACAGGATGAAAATATCGTCCAAAAAAAACGTGTGTAATGAATGATGTTACTTGATACATCAACCTTTTTAAAGATGAACTCAGTCTCCCAATATGCCATGACGAGGTTAGCAAAGCTACCCCCACACGGTGAACCCATAGCAACCCCGATCCTTTGTAAATAAAATTCCTGTCCAAACAAAAAAATTTTGGTCAGAACCAAATCAAGTAGTTCCATGACCAAACTAATTTCACTATTAGAGGCCCTTTCCTCTTCAACATCAAAGAAATCCATTAGAATCCCACAGTATGGGGGATACACTTATAAAGATCCTTAACATCTATTGTTAAGAAGTTGTACTCATCCTTGTACTCCATTTTATCCAACTCTTCCAGGAATGACCAAGAATTCCTGCACACCTGCATCTCTGATTTCAAATACTTTTTCAACAAATTATCAATGAATTTAGCTAAAGGGTACATGGGGGAATCGCGTCCATCCACAAGTGGGCACATAGGCAGTTCTTCCAAGCACTTATGTAACTTAGGGGTTCCAAACAAGTAGGGGTACCTCAGGTAGGACATTAAGTAATTATATATATTCTGTTCAATCCTCCCTTCAATGAATAAATCATTGATGCAGTTACTGATAAGATTATAAGCTTTATTAACCTCCGATCGTGAACTAGGCTGATAAGCTGGAGAGTCAAGGAGTGACTTCATACGTCTCTCAATCACTATTATCAAAAACTGCTAGATCATCCGCCCTTTGTCTGGCTTACATACACGAATATTTTGTTACCTGATGAAATCTAAATAATCCTTTTCCTCTTTTGTGGTGTTAAATTTAACTCCTTTCTTCCAACAGATATGAGGGATTTGCCTCACATCAAGCTCGAAAATCTGCTCAAACATTTGTAGAACTGGGTGCAGAGGAGGGCTGTAAGTGCTTGGTACAAAAAAAGTGCTGGCATTAGTTGAACCACTATTCTGGTTACCCATTATTAAAAATAAATTCAATTTTTTGACAAAGTTTAATGTCAATAACTGTTTTAACCAAGTCCAATTTTTGAGTGGGGACGAAGGTGTGTCCTTTTGACAACAGGTCAGCCATCTCTGAGGTAATAGTTACTGTTTAATAATTCTAGACTTTAAAGTCACCCTTGTGGTTGGTGACTGTTGAAGGACCAACAGACACATGGTTAACCATTTCACAATCACCATTATAGCCGGCCTGTAAGGGAACTTGGTGATCCACCTCTGATGACATAACATTAGGAAGTTGGATCACTTCCAAGACTAGTTCCTCCATTTGTTGTTTTTGTTCCTCTTCTTGAACTGTTGGGGTTGCTTTTGCTTCACCCTGGCCCCTGTGTGGTTGCCCTGCTGAAAATTCTGATTATGAGTTGAATTTAATTGAGTTTGAGGGACATTAGTTGGTCTAGAGGTATTCATCAATCTCTCACTCCTCCTCACCTCCACTGCTTCATTGAGATCAGGTTCACCAAGACAGTCACATAAATAGTCACTGAAAGGTGATAAATTATTGTCCAAGGCATCAAGATTTTGTCTGTTATTACCCATACGATTACTATTACCACCAGAACCTGAGGCCGACTGGTTACGTGTATGATTTAGTTTATGCCACACCTGAGCACCTGAAGGCATGGGGTAAGACATAACATGCTCATACGTGAATAAGTCTCTTTCAAGTTTTTTAATTTTATTCACTTTAACCTTGGACATATGCTGGTCAATACTAGGGAAATATGATTGTATTCAAATTTGTAACGGTCGAAATTAAGGTCGGATTTGATTTTAATGTCCAATTCCTTTACAGCCTTGATAGTTTCCTCCACCCATTTGTTGTAATGCTTAATTACTTCGATAAGTTCTGAACCATGTCTATCAAACAGTTTAATAAGTTCTTGATGGAACTCTGAGTTCGCGTCTAGGCATGTAGGAAAATTATGGCATCTCAAGCCTTTCGGCACTATTTTCAACTTGAGGCATTCCCGAAAATAAACAATCTCAAGTTGTAATTTTTTAACTTTGAGTAAATAAGAGTCAAAGTATTTTAAATTAGTCATCACATCAGAAGCTAAACAGTTACCTCCTCCAGCCAGATCACTTGCTGTTCTCCCGTTCAATACACCTGATAAACTGAATTCATCCGCTATCCATGTAGTTAGGGATGGCACGGTCGATGATCGAATAAGCTCCGAGGAAGTAATGCCATTAAGCCCTTTAGAACTATGATTGAAGCCTTGCTGTCGCTGTTCAATCGGCTGCCCGTCAAGTGCAGGCTGTGATGTTCTCACAATTTCCAACGAGTTCTCAGTGTTAGCCGTTCGCTGGATAGATGTTACACTCGAACCATTGTATAACCCAGTTGTAAGGTTAAGCACATTGACTGTAGAATAAGTAAGGCCAGTTCTCTGTTGGTTTTGTAAGTTACTGCTGTTACCTCAGCACTCTCGCATTTGGGACGGCTGAGACATACTGAATGACTCATGGAGAATACGCCGATTGTCATCCAGCTGGTCGAGCCTTCCTATAATTGAATGAATTTGGATGGCTAGGGAACTGAGTAAATTCTCGGTATTTCCATTGTTGTTACTACCAGCGTTGTCACTGCCCACATTGGCTTCATCATCAGTAGTAGGAAAAATACTCTGACTACTGTCTGCACCAAACGCCATGACTTCAGAATCTCAAAAAACACGAAAAACTTTTAAAACAACAAAGACGGCACAGCTCAGAAAACAGGTCTTTCGTTTAATACCAAGATTTAAAGTGCTTTTCGTTTGCACCAAAGCAAACTTCTTCAAAAGTAAAAAAAAATAGTTACACACATCATATTTAAAACCAAAGTGGAAGTGACATTTTAGACCACACCTTTATAGCAACATTGTTGCTTAAAGCTATACACAGATACTATGTATCAAAAAATGACATTATAACTTCCAAAACCAAAAATGCAATAATTAAACTGATATAAAAAAAAATATATATATATATATATATATATATATATATATATATAAAAAACGATGGTTTGTAATTTAAACTGACAAGTTATATTACCTGACAATCAATGACATACACACACACTTTTAATTATATCAGTTTAATTATTGCATTTTTGGAAGTTATAATGCCATTGTTTTTGATGCATAGTATCTGTATATAGCTTTAAGCAACAATGTTGCTTTAAAGGTGTGGTCTAAAATGTCACTTCCACTTTGGTTTTAAATACGATGTGTGTAACTAATTTTTTACTTCTGAAGAAGTTTGCTTTGGTACAAATGGTATTAAACGAAAGACCTGTTTTCTGAGCTGTGCCTTCTTTGTTATTTTAAAAGTTTTTCGTGTTTTTTGAGAAATAGTAATGGGACACTGGAATGGCTGTACGGGGAGGGGGCTGTGTATGGGGGGCCCCATTCGACCATAATTTTGTGAGGGTGGAGGGAAAGGGTGCCAAACTCAAAGGCAGCCCTGGGTGGCACAAACTGTAGCTATGCCACTGATCAGTAGGCCATGGAGAATGACTTTTGGAGATTCTAGCAAACTATAATATTCTTTTCCCAAGATAAGAATATTGCCTACCATTAAATCCCCTACTTTTACCATAAAACCTTCATAGTGCAAGTCGCCAAAAACAAAATTCTAAGGTTCATCATCTCCCTTTCCAGTGAACATAACTGCTACACATTTCAAAAGAAAATGGTTACCATTTATTACAGGGTCTGGACCCTGTGGCCATACTTTGGTTGTCTGTTCTTCAGTTTGCGTTTGAAAGTCAATATCCCACAACCCCATTGGAGTGGGCAGGGTTACGTAATTATGTATGCAGATTTTATGTTAATCAGTGTACAGATTTGTACCCATTTTTCATGGGCCTTTGTCCAGATTATTGATGTTTCCAGGTTGAAAGGTACGACATATTATATCCATGCATCTGACTACTTTTGCTAACATTTATATTTTATCTCTGATAAGCAGATTAAAATTACAGTATACCTTCATGGAAAAAAACACAGTATGCCTCAAATTCTATTTTTTTTCCCCAACTCTCTCAAAAAGCATAGCACACAGTCTAATCACAGAAGTACATTCTTCTCTGTTAAGATCCTTTGCTGAAATAAGTTATACTGGTGTAAAGGGAAAGACTTGACTAGGTCCCAGACAAACATAGCTCTGTTAGTGTTTTGGGCACTTGAAGCTGGCATGAGAGCAAAGATATGCCCAAGGTGGATGAGGGAGGGCTAGGTGGCACTGGCTGTGCGCTTCCATGTACCCGTGGAAGAGTGACAATGATGCAAATGCACAATCAGCGACAGGACACTCCACTCAAAGTTACAAAGTTACTAAAATAAATTAACCTTAAGCAAACACACGGGGATGGCACTTGTCAGCCTCAGCTGTGTTGCAGATCACTTCACCCACTGCTGGGGAGGGGTGGCATCGGAAACACCCCTTCAGGGATGCCAGCAAAGTGCACAAGAAACCCTCATGTCTGCTGGAACAAATGCCCTTCTGGACAGCTCCTCCCCCACTCAAAATTCTGAGAAGCCCCCAAAACAAGAGAATTAATGGGCTCAAATCCAGTAGGGGAAGACTTGGATGGTCAGAAGGTACAAGTGAAAAAAAACTTCTGCTGAAATCTCTACGGTGACATCTTTTGCTCTCTGTAAAACAGTGCAACGGCAACACAAGCTTTCATTTTTCCAGGTCAGTAACCCAAATCACAACCTCATTTTTATCAGCCTCTTGTTGGTCTTTAGGCTTTTCCCAGTTAGGGGTCGCCACAGCGGAACTACGGTCCACTAACGACTGGCAGTGGATTTTTATGGTGCCGAGTTACCAGCTTGATGCCCAACCTTCAAAGAAGGCACACCCATTCAAGCACACACCTACCTGCATGCCTTTAGATGTCACTAGACAGCGGGGAGGACATGCTGACTCCACAAAGAAAGCGCTCCAGTCGAGAATCGAACAGGAGAACCTCTTGCTGTGAGGCGACAACGCTAACCGCTGCACCACCGTGGTCTCTTCATTTTTATCAGCTTTTATGGGGCTTATTTTATATCAAACCACTGGAATTCTAAAGTCGAAAACCTACCTCTGCTACCAGTGAAAAGGTTGAATAACTAGTCAAGTTTTCAAGACAAATTAAATTTATTCTTTTGAACATCAAAATTACATAGGGAACACAAAACACAATTATCACTCTAAACTGCTGGAAAGCTCACAATACTTGCCATAAAGGCAAATGCTGTGGGGAAAACCATCAGAAAACAATGACAAAGTTGATATTGCAATGAAAGTCTCCCACAAAACAGATGTTGCTGTAAAAGTCAGTGGAAATAAATGCAGGCTTAACAGTAAGGACTGGAAAAAACAAGAGGGAGACAGGGGAAATAAGAAAACTGTGCTTAAAGGATAATAGCTGCAGAGAGACAGATGGAGAACATAAGGTATTCAGATGATGTCCTGTTTGATATTAGTACTGGGATGAAGAAAAGTTAGACTTTCAGAAGTTAAAAACTGAGCTGGCTCTCAAGCAGGTAAATGGCTAAAGTTTAGATAAGTGAAGTAATAAGTGGAAGGGATAGACGGAGTTGAGGAAGTACAAAAGTAGAGAAAGGAAAGAAAAGTACACTCAGTGGACGAGTGGGTGAGGAATAGGAAAGGAAGACCAGAGCAGAATATCCTAAAACCTAGGGAGAAGAAATAACGGGTACAGGGTGAAACTTGCAGGAGAAATGGAATACTGAGGATGCAAAACGTCGAAAAGAAAACTTCTGGGAAACAGACAAGAAGCACGTGGGAAATTAAAGATGTGCTATTAGTATGGGAAAAGTACAGTTGTGTACACCTACCATAAATGTAGATGTTAGAGTGTCTTCACTGTTGCAGTCATGACTGTAGGGTTCTCCACTGCCGGCAGGCAGCCCTCGGTGGGCCAGAATCACAAAGTCTGGGTCCGGCGTCAGCTGTTCAACCATGCTCCCTGACGTCAGAGCGCCAGGAGTACAAAGCTGACAGCCGACGCCATCTTCTCCAGTTTTTCTTGCCCCAGATGTCAGGAGTCCCAAAATGAAAAAGGTCCCATAACCTTTGCAAATACACCTCAGAAGAATGGTCTAAAGAAAATACACAAAAGTAAAAATAAGAGGGGACAGGAGGGAGGGGAAACCCAGACTGCAACAGTGGAGACACTCTAACATCTACATTTATGGTAGGTGTACACAACTGTACTATGTTCATCGTGTTTCACTGTTGCAGTCATGACTGCAGGGTAGAATCCCAAAGCTGAGAGAAAGGGAGGTGGTCATAAAGAGGAAGGGGTGGCTAAAAGGCCCTGCAAGACTGCAGAGGCAAAGCCTGCCCTAGACTTAGAGTATAGATGTAGATTGTAGTGCTTAGAAAAAGTATGCACTGAACTCCAAGTTGCAGCTTCCAAAATGTCCTTGGTAGGAACTCCCCTGAGGAAGGCCGCAGAAGTGGCAGCAGCTCTGGTGGAATGAGTCCGTATACTCCCTGGGATTTGCTTTCCATGGTGAGAATAACAAAATCTGATTCCATGAGCAATCCATTTAGAAATGGTCTGTTTTGAAATGGCTTTACCTTGGGAACTTGAAGCATAAGAAACAAACAATTGTTCTGATTTTCTGATGTCCTTGGTTCTGTTCAGGTAAAAACGTAGTTGTCTGTGTACATCCAAGGAATGTAAGATCCTTTTCCCTTTATTTTGAGGAGTGGGGAAAAAGGTTGGCAAGTGGATAGTTTGATTTAAAGCCACTTGGAAACCACCTTAGGCATGAAGGTAGGATTAGTCTTCAAAGATACCCTGTCTTGATGAAAAATAATATAAGGTTCCACAGCCATAAGAGCTTGTAACTCTGAAACTCTCCTGGCAGAGGTTAGGGCTAACAGGATAGCTGTCTTCCAAGATAAAAACTTGATGTCAGAAGAGGCAGCAGGCTCAAAAGGAGGCAAGGTTAGTTTTTCCAAAACATAGTTGAGATCCCAAGCAGGAATGGGAGGAGATCTAGGAGGTCTTAAGTTCTTAGCTCCTCTGAGAAACTGTCTCATGAGCTGGTGGGAAAAGATGGGAGGGTCTGTATTATAATGAGCAGAAATAGCAGAAGCATGTATCTTAATGGAAGAGAAAGAGAGACCCTTATGTAAGAGATCTGTCAAGTAAAGTAAAATTAAAGTAATGTTAGGAAGAAGAGGATCAGAATCCTGAGCCTGCATCCAGGAACAAAATCTTTTCCATTTTCCTGCATAAGATTTTCTAGTGCTAGGACGTCTGGCTTCTAAAATGACATCCATAACCTGCTTGGGCAGTAAAGAAGAAATCAAAGGCCCTGGATTAACCAGGTCGCCAGGCTGAGAGTTCTGACATGAGAGTGTAGAACCTGACCCTGATGTTGGGACAGAAGGTTCAGAGACTGAGGTAAAACCCAAGGGGGCTCCAGGCATAGGTTTTTTAGAGTTGGATACCAAAACTGCCGAGGCCAATTTGGAGCCAGCAAGATTATCATCTTGGGTTTGTCCTGTTTTATCTTCAATAAAACCCGTGGAAAAAGAGGAAGAGGCGGAAAGGCATATCCCAGAGAGGTTCCTCCAACTGAATGACAGGGCGTCCACTTTCCAAGCTTCTCTGTGGAAAGTCCTGGTGCAAAAATTCTGTAGTTGATGACTGAGATGGGATGCAAAGAGGTCTATGCGGGGACATCCCCAGACTGCTGTTATCATCCTGAATATTTTGGTGTCCAGCATCCACTCGTGTGGATCCGAAAGGTTTCTGCTCAGACTGTCTGCCAGGAAGTTTTTTTTCCCTGGTAGAAACTGAGCTTGAAGATCCAGATTGCAAGCTAGAGCTGTGTTCCATAGATCCATGGCTAGTCTGCAAAGGGGGTAGGAATGAGATCCCCCTTGCTTGTTTATGTACCACATAACTGTGGTGTTGTCTG
Organism: Protopterus annectens; assembly: GCF_019279795.1. Classification (NCBI taxonomy): domain Eukaryota; kingdom Metazoa; phylum Chordata; order Ceratodontiformes; family Protopteridae; genus Protopterus; species Protopterus annectens. Next base: position 563,246,355 of record NC_056729.1, read on the forward strand.
TCCGTATTAGCAGTTGTCCTGGTCATAAAAGATTCTTGAAGGCCAATAGAGCTTTCTGAATGGCTAACATTTCCTTTAAATTGATATGCAGGTGCTTCTGATCCTTTGTCCAAAGGCCCTGCAAACAATTGCCCTGAAAATGGGCTCCCCAAGCATAATTCGAGGCGTCCGTGGTTAGAATCTGAGTGGCAGGAGGCAGACGGAAGGGTTTCCCTTTGTTTAGAGCACATGCCCTGGACCACCAAAGAAATTCCTTTTAAAGGCAAGGAAGGACGGAGATCAGTATGTCTAAACTGTGGCAATGCTGAGACCATACACTTTTTAGGTACCACTGTATTTTCCTCATGTGTAGTCTTGCATATGGTACAAGGATGCAGGAGGCCATGTAACCCAAAGCCTCCAGGAATTTCCTTGCAGATAGTTGAGTTAGAGTTGCCAAGGTTCTGAAAGTTGAAGCCAGCTGTAATTGTTTTTCGGATGTCAGAAATGCCATCTGGGTTGTGGTGTTTAGAAGTGCACCCAGAAAAGTTATCTGTTGTGATGGTGTCAAATTTGACTTTTTTATGTTTACAGAGAATCCCAGGAACTTGAGGAGGTTCTGTACAAAATCTAGATGCTGGAGTAAGACATCCTTGCTGTCTGCCTGAATTAGACAATCGTCCAGATAAAGGTAAATTTGAATTCCCTTGAGTCTGCAGTAAGCTACTACTGGAACCAGGCATTTGGTGAAGACCCTGGGCGCAGTAGACAATCCAAAGGGCAGCGCAGAGAATTGAAAGTGCCTCGATCCGGCCTTGAACCTGAGGTATTTTCTGCGATCCTGCCTGATGGGAATGTGTAAATATGCCTCCTTTAAATCCAAAGTTACCATCCATGCAGCTTTGGACAGCAGTGGAAGTAGCTGCTGTAGAGTAAGCATCTTGAATTTTGGAATCTCTAGAAAGGTGTTCAAGACCGACAGATCCAGAATGGGTCTCCATGAGTTTTTCTTCCTTGGGACTAGAAAGAGCCTTGAGTAAAAACCTTTTCCCATCTCGGAGAGGAACCAGTTCTATTGGCATTCATAGCCAAAAGAACTTCTACCTGGTTTAAGGCCTCCGTCCATTGATGTTTTGGAAGGTCTGGCCATCCGTTTGGCCTTGGCAAGGTATGAAAATGGAATTTGTAACCTCTTAAAACCACATCCAAAACCCATTTGTCTTGGGTTATTGCAGTCCAATTTTGATAAAAAAAGAGAGAGTTTTCCTCCGAGAGGGGCTTCCAGGCAAGAAGTTCCTGTAGCCCAACAGAGGGAGTCATTGAGTTTGTTTCCTTTGAGATTGTGACCTGTCCTCTCCTCCCCTAGGGGTGGAAGCAGTCCACAGTCTTGGTCTATAAGCAGCTTGTGTTTGAGGCCTCCCTCTGGAGCGTCTATATCTACCCCTCTGAGGCCTGTCTGAAGTGGGAAAGGACCAATTTTTAGAAGGCCAATTCCTGCTAAATCTAGGTGGCTGTACTTGTAAGAAATCTTTAACTGTTTGCACGGATTTCGCCTTATCCTCCATCTTTTTAATCACCTCTTCAGCTTTTGATCCAAACAAAACATTATGCTGAACAGGAGCATCCAATAATTTAGCCTTTACTTGTTCAGGTAAATTTTGTTCCTTTAGCCATGCATGCCTTCTAATGACTGTGCCAGAGGCCGCAGCCCTACAAGAAGCCTCCAAGGCATCAAAACCACATTGTAAACCATGCTTCCCAACCTGTTAAGTGGCATGCAATAAGTCATGTAATTCCTTATCATCTGCACAGGCAGAAATGGAAGTAAGCTTTTGTTTTAAGACAGACAAGAGAAATTGCTGGTATTTAAGCATATGAAACTGACAGTTTAAAGCCCTAATGGACAAAGTAGCAGAAGTGTACACCTTTTTGCCCCATCTTTCTAAGGATCGAGAATCCTTTTCAGTAGGAATGGGATTTTGTGCAGAAGCGGCCTTAACTCCCTTAGGACCCTGAGAAATGGTTTCAGGGTCAGCAGAAGGGTTCTTGTATAAAAACTGATGGGAATCAGGAACCCTGTAATATCTATCAGGCTTAACAGGAGCAGGAGGAAAAGAGTCAGGGGTTAAGTTAGCCTCCGAAAAGGCATCATCCACAATATCCAAAACAGGAGGAATTGCCAGGGGTCTATGTTGGGGAAGAAGAAGAAAATCCCTCAGTCTTTTCTTGGATTCCGAATACTCCTGTCCTTCCCAGTGGAAATGTTCCCTCATTTCATGCAAAGTTTCCCCAAAAGAGAAATCCTCAGGGGGAGAAGCTGAAGGAATGGATTCTTCAGCATCAGAATCCTCATAAGGAGGGAAAGAATATTCCTGATCAGAAGAAACTGAGGAAACAGAAGCCTGATCAGAGGAATCATAATAAAAATCCTGCCTTGGCCTTTTGTCTGGAGGGGCATGTGAACACCTAATCATAGTAAGTAAATCCTCCGCCATCTTGAGGAACTGTTTGTGACTTGGGAGCCAGTTCAGAAGAGGCCTGTGTTGAAGTCTTTGATTTAGAAGGAGTCTTTGCCTTTGTCTTTGGCTTTGCCTTTACTAGTAGCTGAGTAGGCCTGAAAACCCCTTCGGAAGTCGGTACCTGCACAGCGGCTCCGGACCCATCCGAAGGAGCATTGTCCGAAAGTCCTGCAACAGAAATATTTAAAGGCCTGGTTGGCTCCTCATGAGAGTCCGTTTCTGAAATAGCCGACGACAGGGGCTGCAAAAGCGCCTCACTGACGGCCGAACCTGAAGCTGGCTCCGCTTGTGCACTATCATCAGATTTGGACCTCAGAGGCCTGTCTTTATCCTTGCGACGTTTGTGAATTCCGGTAGCCGGGACCGTATCTGACGACATTTTGTAGTTAAAGCGCCTACCGAAGTAATGAAAAGCAAAATCGTACCTTCGCTTAATTGTACGTTGATTGAAACTAGCACAAAACCGACAACTAGCTACGTCGTGGTCAGGGCCTAAGCAAGGAATACAGTAAGAATGAAAATCCTTATGAGGTATTTGCTTTCCACATGAAATACAATTATTAACTTTTTCTGACATCGGAGTGGAGCAAGAAAAAAGTTTCCCCAACGGGGTACTTAGCTTTGAGTGGAGAAGAAAGTCTTCGGACCTAAGTAGAACAGAAAAATTTGTCAGGAGTCAGCCGACCGGCACTTGCGAACTGCTATCACCGCACAGCAAGAAAGACTGGATAAGATGGCGTCGGCTGTCAGCTTTGTACTCCTGGTGCTCTGACGTCAGGGAGCATGGTTGAACAGCCGACGCCGGACCCAGACTTTGGGATTCTGGCCGACCGAGGGCTGCCTGCCGGCAGGGGAGAACCCTACAGTCATGACTGCAACAGTGAAACACGAACATCACAGACTGAGAATATTAAAAAGGTACAAAATCTCAGTTAAGCTTAAAATGAAAGGACTAATGTAGGCAGCCAGTTGCTGCAGATGCAAAAAGGAGACTGTTACAACATGCATACATGGAGGTTAAAAACATTTTCTAGTGCAAAACTGTGAAGGAATGAAGCAAGGTAATATCCAAGTTAAAAACATAGGAGCCTTGTACATCTGGAACCATGGAAAATTTGGGATACTTTTCTCAGTGTACTGCAGGAATCTAATTTGGCTTTGAGGTAAAAATGGAAATAGCAAAATACTGGAAGCACAATAGGCAGATGGCCAAGGGCAACACTCAGAAAAGGAGCATAAACAGAAGTCCATTATGGGACAGGATTAGCAATGTGTGACTATTCCTGAAATATTACTGACAAGGTAAACATGGGGAGAAGTGTCAGTTAAGCACAGATAGACCAATATGTGCATAACTAAGCATGGAAGTGAACAAGTGGACTTTCAAATGAAATAACCACCCAAAAAGAAGTGAAAATGATAAAG
>NC_056729.1:563253277-563283277 GCF_019279795.1 Protopterus annectens
TAAAAGGCCCTGCAAGACAGCAGAAGCAAAGCCTGCCCTAGACTTAGAGTAGAGGGAGATTGTAGTGCTTGGAAAAAGTATGCACTGAACTCCAAGTAGCAGCTTCCAAAATGTCTTTGGTAGGAACTCCCCTGAGGAAGGCAGCTGAAGTAGCAGCAGCTCTGGTAGAGTGAGTCCTTATACTCCCTAGGATTTGCTTTCCATGGTGTGAATAGCAAAATCTGATTCCATGAGCAATCCATTTAGAAATGGTCTGTTTTGAAATGGCTTTACCTTGGGAGCTTGAAGCATAAGAAACAAATAATTGCTCTGATTTCCTAATGTCCTTGGTTCTGACCAGGTAAAAACGTAGTTGTCTGTGTACATCCAAGGAATGCAAGATCCTTTCCCCATTATTTTGAGGACTGGGGAAAAAAGTTGGCAAGTGAATAGTTTGATTTAAAGCCAATTTGGAAACCACCTTAGGCATGAAAGTAGGATTAGTTCTCAAAGACACCCTGTCTTGATGAAAAATAATATAAGGTTCCACAGTCATGAGAGCTTGCAACTCCGAAACTCTCCTGGCAGAGGTAAGAGCTAACAGGATGGCTGTCTTCCAAGATAAAAACTTGATGTCAGATGTGGCAAGCAGGCTCAAAAGGAGGTAAGGTGAGTTTTTCCAAAACATAATTGAGATCCCAAGCAGGAATGGGTGGAGATCTAGGGGGCCTTAAATTCTTAGCTCCTCTGAGAAACTGTCTCATGAGCTGATGGGAAAAGATTGGAGGGTCTGAATTATAATGAGCAGAAATAGCAGAGGCATGGATCTTTATGGACGAGAAAGAGACCCTTATGTAAGAGGTCCGTCAAGTAAAGTAAAATCGGAGGAATGTTAGGAATAAGAGGATCTGAATCCTGAGCCTGCATCCAGGTGCAAAATCTTTTCCATTTTCCTGCATAAGATTTTCTAGTGGTAGGACGTCTGGCTTCTAAAATGACATCCATAACCTGCTTGGGTAGAAGAGAATGAATCAAAGACCCTGGATTAACCAGGCCGCCAGGCTGAGAGTTTGGACATGGGAGTGCAGAACCTGACCCTGATGTTGGGACAGAAGGTTCGGAATCTGTGGTAATACCCAAGGGGGCTCCAGACAAAGGTTTTTCAGTGTTGGGTACCAAAACTGTCGAGGCCAATTTGGGGACAGCAAAATTATCATCTTGGGCTTGTCCTGTTTGATCTTTAATAACACCCGTGGAAGAAGAGGTAGAGGCGGGAAGGCATACCCAGAGAGGTTTCTCCAACTGAATGATAGTGCATCCACTTTCCAAGCTAGTTCGTGGAAAGTCCTGGTGCAAAAAATCTGTAGTTGATTGAGGTGGGATGCAAAGAGGTCTATGTGAGGACATCCCCAGACTGCTGTAATCATCCTGAATATTTCGGTATCCAACATCTATTCGTGTGGGTCCGGCAGATTTCTGCTCAGACTGTCTGCCAGAAGGTTTTGCTTCCCTGGTAGAAACTGAACTTGAAGGTCCAGTTTGCAAGCTAGAGCTGTGTTCCATAGATTCATGGCTAGTCTGCAAAGGGGATAGGAATGAGATCCCCCTTGCTTGTTTATGTACCACATTAACTGTGGTGTTGTCTGTCCGTATCAGTAGCTGTCCTGGTTGTAGAAGATTCCTGAAAGCCCATAGAGCATTCTGAACGGCTAACATTTCCTTTAAATTGATATGCAGGTGCTTCTGATCCTTTGTCCAAAGGCCCTGCAGACAGTTGCCCTGAAAATGGGCTCCCCATGCATAATCTGAAGCGTCCGTGGTTAGTATCCGAGTGGCTGGAGGCAGACTGAAAGGTTTTCCTATGTTTAGAGTACATGCCTTGGACCACCAAAGGAATTCCTTTTGAAGACAAGGTAGGACGGTGATCTGTATGTCTAAACTGTGGCAATGCTGAGACCATACACTTTTTAGGTACCACTGTATTTTCCTCGTATGTAGTCTTGCATATGGTACGAGAAGGATGCAGGAGGCCATGTAACCCAAAGCCTGCAGGAATATCCTTGCAGAAAGCAGAGTTAAAGTTTACAAGGTTTTGAAAGTTGAAGCCAGCTGTAATTGTTTTTCGGATGTCAGAAATGCCATCTGAGTTGTTGTGTTTAGAAGAGCACCCAGAAAGGTTATTTGTTGTGAAGGTATCAAATTTGACTGTTTACAGTGAATCCCAGGAACTTGAGAAGATTTTGGACAAATTCTAGATGCTGGAGTAAGACATCCTTGCTGTCTGCCTGAATAAGACAGTCGTCCAGATAAGGGTAAATTTGAATTCCCTTGAGTCTGCAATAAGCTACTACTGGAGCCAGGCATTTGGTGAAGACCCTGGGCGCAGTAGACAATCCAAAGGGCAGTGCAGAGAATTGATAGTGCCTCGATCCGGCCTTGAACCGGAGGTATTTTCTGCATTCCTGCCTGATGGGAATGTGTAAATATGCCTCCTTTAAATCCAGAGTTACCATCCATGCATTTTTGGTCAGCATTGGAAGAAGCTGCTGCAGAGTAAGCATCTTGAATTTTGGTATTTCGAGAAAAGTGTTCAAGACTGACAGATCCAGATGGGTCTCCATGAATTTTGCTTTCTGGGGACTACAAAGAGCCTTGAGTAAAAACCTCATCCCATCTCTGAAAGTGGAACCAGTTCTATGGCTTTCATAGCCAAGAGAGTTTCCACCTGGTTTAAGGCCTCTAACCATTGATGTTTTGGAAGATCCGGCAATCCGCTTGGTCTTGGTAGGGTATGAAAATGGAATTTGTAACCTCTTGAAACCACATCCAGAACCCACTTGTCTTGGGTTATGAGAGTCCAATTTAGGTGAAAAAGAGAAAGTTTTCCTCCGAGAGGGGCTTCCAGGCAAGAAGTTCCTGCAGCCCAACCGAGGGAGTCATTGAGCCTGTTTTCTATGAGCTTGCGACCTGTCCTCTCCTCCCCTAGGGGTGGAAGCAGCCCACTGTCTTGGTCTATAAGAGGCTTGCATTTGAGGCCTTCCTCTGGAGCGTCTGTATCTACCTCTGAATTGGGAAAGGACCAATTTTTAAAAGGCCAATTCTTACTAAATCTGGGTGGCTGTACTTGCAAGAAATCTTTAACCGTTTGCATGGATTTTGCCTTGTCCTCCATCTTCTTAATCACCTCTTCAGCCTTAGGTCCAAACAAAACATTATGCTCAACAGGAGCATCCAATAACTTAGCTTTTACTTGATCTGGCAAGTTTTGTTCCTTTAACCAAGCATGCCTTCTAATGACTGTACTAGAGGCAGCAGCCCTACAAGAAGCCTCCAAGGCATCAAATCCACAGTGTAAACCATGCTTCCAAACTTGTTCAGTGGCATGCATTAAATCATGCAATTCCTTATCTGCATAGGCGGAAATGGAAGATCGCTTTTGTTTCAAAACAGACAGAAGAAATTGCTGGTATTTCAGCATATGAAATTGACAGTTTAAAGCCCTAATAGATAAAGTAGCAGACGTATACACTTTTTTACCCCATCTTTCTAAAGATCTGGAATCCTTCTCAGTGGGAATGGGGTTTTTAGCAGTAGCGGCCTTAACCCCCTTAGGACCCTGGGAAATGGTTTTAGGATCAGCAGTAGGATTCTTGTATAAAAACTGGTGGGAATCAGGAACCCTATAATATCTGTCTGGCTTAACAGGAGCAGGAGGAAAGGAGTCAGGGGTTAAGTTAGCCTCCGAAAAAGCATCATCCACAATATCCAAAATAGGGGGGATAGCCAGAGGTCTATGTTGGGGAAGAAGAAGAAAATCCCCAAGTCTTTTCTTAGATTCCAAGTACTCCTGTCCTTCCCAGTGAAAATGTTCCCTCATTTCATGTAAAGTTTCCCCAAAAGAGAAATCCTCGGGGGGGGGGGGGGGCTGAAGGAATGGATTCCTCAGCATCAGAATCCTCATAAGGAAGGAAAGAATATTCCTGATCAGAAGAAGAAACTGAAGAAACAGAAGCCTGATCAGAGGAGTCATAATACACTTCCTGCCTAGGCCTTTTATCTGGAGGGGGATGTGAACCCCTAATCATAGTAAGTAAGTCCTCCGCCATCTTAAGTAATTGTTTCTGAGACTTGGGTGCCGGATCAGAAGAGGCCTGGGTTGTAGTCTTTGATTTGGAAGGAGTCTTTGCCTTTTGTCTTTGGCTTTGCCTTCATCAGAAGATGAGTAGGCCTGAAAACCTCTTCGGAAGCCGGTACCTGCACAGCGGCTCCGGACCCATCCGAAGGAGCGTTGTCCGAAGGTCCTGTAACAGAAATATTCAAAGGCCTAGTTGGCTCCTCGTGGGAGTCCGTTTCGGCCATCGGTTTCGAAATGGCCGACTACAGGGGCTGCAAAAGCACCTCACTGACGACGGCCGAACCTGAAGCTGGCTCTGCTTATACAATATCGTCCGATTTGGACCTCTGAGGCCTGTCTTTGTCCTTGCATCGTTTGTGAACTCCGGTAGCCGGAACCGAATCAGACGACATTTTGTAATTAAACCGCCTACCAAAGTAATGAAATGCAAAATCGTACCTTCTTTTAATCGTACGTTGATTGAATCTAGCACAAAACCAACAACTAGCTATGTCGTGGTCAGGGCCTAAGCAAGGAATACAGTAAGAATGAAAATCCTTATGAGGCATTTGCTTCCCACAAGAAATACAATTATTAACTTTTTCTGACATCGGACTGGAGCAAGAAAAAAGTTTCCCCAACGGGGTACTTAGCTTTGAGTAGGAGAAGAAAGTCTTTGGACTGAAGTATGCTTAGAAAAAATTGTCAGGAGTCAGCCGACCGGCAAATGCGAACTGCTATCACCGCACGGCAAGAAAGACTGGAGAACATGGCGTCAGCTGTCAGCTTTGTACTCCTGGTGCTCTGACGTCAGGGAGCATGGCTGAGCAGCCGACGCTGGACCCAGACTTTGGGATTCTGGTCGACCGAGGACTGCCTGCCGGCAAGGAAGAACCCTACAGTCATGACTGCAACAGTGAAACATGATGAACATCTGCCTGCAACTTTCCCTTATTGGGATGTGCAGATATGCCTCCCTTGATATCCAAAGTTACTCGCCATGAATCCTTGCCCAGCATTGGTAGCAACTGTTGAAGGGTGAGCATTTTGAATTTGGGAATCACCTGAAAAGTGTTTAGAATAGACAGATCCAGAATAGGGCACCAGGTGTCCCCTTTCTTGGGTACTAGAAAAAGTCTTGAATAAAAACCTATGCCTGCCTCGTTTGCAGGAACTGGCTCTATAGCCCCCATAGTCAGTAAAGAAGAAATTTGAGCTTCTACCTCTGCCCTGAGAGTTCTGGCTATGTCTATGAACCCTTGTAAAACAGGGAAGGTGTGAAAGTAAAACATGTAACCTTGGTTTACTATATTGAGCAGACATTTGTCATCTGTGATAGTAGACCATACCTCTGCGAACCTGGCTAACCTTCCCCCCAAAGGAAACCCAGGGCCCACAGAGGTAGGCACAAGAAGGCCAGAGTCACTGAGAATGTTTGCTTTGGGAAGCTAGCTTAAAACTCCCCGATTTAGCAGAAGAGGAATGCCATTGTTTAGCCCTTTGAGGGATAGAAGCCTGCCCTCTGGAAGATCTGAAACCCCTAGGCCTAGAGCGACCCTGCTTGCCAGGATCAGGGAAAGGCAAATTCTTGGAAGGATAATCAAACAACTTGAAACAAAAAAAGCCGTAGAGCGACGTTGAAGGTCGTCTACGTTGAAGGTGTCACTTTCGTGGTGTGGAATTGAAATAGTACTGCTTGTCGCTCTACGGCTTTTTTTGTTTCAAGTTGTTTGGTTATAGTTGAAAGCCGCACTTTCTTGGTCTTGGAAGGATAATGCCTACTAAACAGAGGAGGTTGAACCTGAAGGAAATCTTTTACAGCTTGCATAGATTTCGCCTATCCTCCAAATTCATCAGTACCTGCTCAGCCTTATTACCAAAAAGATTGTCCTTGTGCAAAGGAACATCCAGTAATTTAGACTTAACAGGTTCAGAAAGAGGCTGTTCCGTAAGCCAAGCATGCCTTCTAATTACAGAACCAGTGGCTGCTGCCCTGCAGAAAGCCTCCAAAGTCTCAAAACCACAATGAAGTGAATGCTTATTAACTAAAGTGGCAGAATTCAGTAAGTCTTTTAAATCTTTGTTCTCAGTCCTGGAGGAAATATTTCTAAGTTTAGCCTTAATAGCCTCCAAAGTATGCTGCTGATACTTAAGCATGTGAAAAAGACAATTAACGGATCTAATGGCAAGAGTTGCAGAGGTATAGACTTTTTTACCCCACCTGTCCAAGGCCCTAGACTCCTTATCAGAAGGCACAGGGTTTTTAGCAATAGTAGCCTTAACACCCTTGGGCCCTTGAGAAATAATTTCTGGATCAGCAGTAGGGCTTTTAAAAAGGAATTGATGAGATTCAGGAACCATGTAATACCTATCTGGTTTTCTCGGGGCAGGAGGAACAGAATTAGGAGTTAAAGAATTTTCCATGAAAACATCATCCACAACTTCCAAAACTGGAGGTATAGCCAGAGACTTATGCTGTGGCAAATCGAAAATTCCCAGATTCTTTTCTTAGACTGTGGAAAATCCTAACATTCCCATTTAAAATGCCCCCCAAGGGTATTCAAAGTATCTGCAAAGGAAAAATCTTCTGGAGGGGAGGTAGAAGGGAGAGAGTCCTCAGCATCAGATTCCTCAAAGCCAGAAAAAAAAAAATTTTAGAATTTCCTTCTTCACCAGCAGACATACTGGAAATCTCAGAATCTGTGACAGACAAAAACATCAGGAGATAAATTCCCTAGTCCTCTTTGAAGGGGGGGGGGGAGATGAGAGCCCCTAATCAGGGAAAGAAGATCACCAACCATCTTTACCAACTGGGACTGAGGCACAGGAGGGGAGGCCGATGCCTGCTTGTGAGAAGGCTTGCGGCTGGAAGGTTTACTAGCAATCTGGAGGGACTCAGGAAGCCTAGCAACTGCAGAAGTCTGAACTAAGGTAATTGGTCTGGTTCTGGTCTCATGTTGAAAAGAAGAGGTGTCAGAAGCCGGTGCCTGCAAAGCGGCTCCAGACACATCAGGCGGCGACAGGCGGAGGGTCTGAAGATGGAAAAGCAGCCTGCGGCATGGAGGATTCCGTAAATGTCTCGGCAGAGGCTTGCGGCTGAAAATCTGAGGACTGCAGGGGCTGCGAAAGCGCCTCACTGACTACTGCTGTGCTGACAACCAATTTCACCGGTGCGTCATAAGCAGATTTAACCCTAGGCCTGTCACGGTCCTTGTCTTTGCGTTTCCTAGGTATATCTGAAGTCGGGAGACCAGAAGACACCATACCAATGAACTTAGGCCAGACTCCAAAATGCTTATACAAAATCTTAGCTCTACGGCAAATGGTATGCGGGTTAAAAGAAGCACAGAGATCGCAGTTAGGGATGTAGTGCTCAAGGCCCAAACAAGTTATACAAACAGGAATGGAAATCACGGTGCGGAATCTGTTTTCCACAGGCAAGACAGTTATTAACTTTATCTGACATTCGTTAAAGCAAGGAAAGAGGATCCCCAACGGGGTACGTATCTGAAGGAGTCTTCAACTTGGTAGTCGGAAAGCAAAGTGAAGGTAAACGGCCGACCAGAACTAGTGCAAATTGCATCTGCTTCAGGCTCCGCAGCAAGAAAGACTTAGGAAATGGCATCGGCTGCCACCCTTTATACCTGATGTTCTGACATCAGTTTTACAACCAACAGCAGCCGTCATATACCAAGGACTCTGGTATTCGGGCCAACTGAGAGCTACCAGGAGCCGGATAACCCATATGTGAGGACTGCAACAGTGAAACACCAACATCAGCCAAACCCAAAGCCCTGCGATGAAAAAACAAAAAAAGCTGCTCAGATTTGTAAAAGAAACTTTAGTTTTATCCAAATATCATCTGAGCGGTCTATGCAAATCAAGCCACATTGTGAAGAACCTTCTCACGGGCACAGTGCAGAGCGGAAAAAAAGGATGAGGAATAGACTGATTAACAGACAAGTCACTGACCAAATATTGTGAAAGATTTACATTTTTCAACGTATATAGGAAAATATGAGGATATATTTTTAAAAGTTGAACAGATGGCTGATAATAGAGAGAAAAAACAAAAGAAATTGGAAAGGGATGAGATAGAATACAAAAATAAAACAGCTTACCCCATGGCTAAATCTTATTTTGGTAAAAATAATGATGGGAATGTGCAGAGTACCTTAGAGGTACTATGAGTTAAGGACCAAGGGTAGACTAATCCCATATGGGTTATGACAAATACCCTGTATTAAGGAGGTCCAAAAGGTTGCAAAACAAGAATAGCAATTCTAGAACAGGGCTTTTTTAGACCCACAGGGGGGAGCGAGGGCGAAAACAAATCCAAACCAGTTCTATCCATGGAGAAACAACAGTTACTGGTAATATCTAATGAAATTGTTTCTTCCTTCAATGGGGTATTGGTAAGCTATCAAGGGTTCAACATATTTAATTATGCGCAAAGAGATGTAGATGATGTTTTGTCCTTTTTCAAAAAAGGAATTAAATTTGTGCAATCTAGAAAAACAGACATGGTTAACACTATTACAGAGTTAAAATTGTATACTAGAAAGTTAAATCTAGAATATTTGTTAACTTTGGTGATTTTTGTCATTAAACCTGTTTTTTGGAGTATTTCTGGTATCGATTTATGCCTTCAGCAACGACAAGTGCTCTTGGAGTTACAACTCATTGACCATCTTGATCATAAAATAATTAGTACAAAGAAACACCCTGTCTCTGTGGAAAACTAAGAAAGGAGGAATAGCCATGAGGTCCTCAAGTTCAGACACCCTCTTGGCTGAAGTGAGAGGCAAAAGAACTGTCTAAGAAGTACAATGTTGATAGGAAGCTGAAGAGGTAGGCTGAAAAGGAGGCAGAGTCAGTTTAAGTACAAAACAGAGGTCCTAGGAAGATGGACTAGGCTTCCTGGAAGGCCTAATATGACACCATTAAAATAAACTGCTGGACCTCACATCTAGAGGCCAAAGGAATAGTCAAGGGCAGACTAGCAGAAATTACTGGCAGGTGAGCTTTACCTCAACATGCCAACCCAGCATGGAGAAGATCGCAAGATCACACAAATGAGAATCAAAGGCACCTCCACAGATAGGCGATCCTGATGCTAAGAGACACTAGACAGACCATCACTTCCGTTTTGACATATATGGTTTCCTGGTAGTGGGTTTCCTGACTTCCAGCAGAACTCAAAGAATGTCCTCAGAATAGATGTGCCTAAAAGGGATCAAAACCCTATCACCCACAGTGTCGTTTGAATAGTGGACAAATGAGTCTGTATGAAAGACACCTTATCTTGTGTGAGAAGATCCACCTGGTGAGGTACCTTGAGATGACTGCCCCTAGTCAAGTGAGAAAGAAGGGGGAACCAATGCGGTCTGGGCCAAAAGGGAGTCATCAGCAAGATTTTGGGAGTCCTACCTAATCATGTGCAGCACTCGAGGTAACACAGGAAGGATGGGGGTAAAGGAGTACAGAAACATCCCCTTCCAAGGAAAAGGCAGGGAATCCACTTTCCAAGCCAGAGAGCATGGGACTCTAGAACAGAATAGAGGGCGTTTTCTGTTTAGAGAGAAGCCAAAAGATGGACCTACGGAATACCCACCGATGGACAGTGTCCAGAAACATCTCTCTGTGAAGCATCCATTTGTGCGCTTGTGCGCTGGACCTGCTCAAGGAGTCTGCCACTAGATTGTGTTATGACAGAATGCAAACTGCCTGAAGAGTCACTTGCTGGATAGCTAAATCACAGACTAGAAGAGTTAGTCTGCACAGAAGAGAGGACTTTGTGCCCTCTACTTGTTCACATACCACATCACTGTGGTTGTTGTTTCTTTCGGCTTTTCCCGGTTAGGGGTCGCCACAGCGGAACTCCGGTCTGCTAAGATTGGTAGTTGATTTTTACGTGCCGCATTACCAGCCCTGACGCACAACCTTCAATGAAGGTACGCCCATTCACGCATGTCTCCACGCAGAAGACACTCTAGCTGAGAATCGAACCGGACAGTGTCTTACTGAGGCGACAATGCTACCGCAGCACCACCACCGCAGGTATACCACATCACTGTGGTATTGTCTCTATAAACTTTGAGGGGCCTGAATGAAAACAGGAATGAGAACTGAAAAGCCAGAAAGAGCCCTCATCTCCTTTATTCTGATGTGGTCTGACCACCAATAAGGAAGCCAAAGACCCTGAACCTTTAAGGGACCACAGGAGGCACTCCACCCCAGATGTCTGCAAAGAGCAGAGTGGAACTACAGCTTGAAAAGGAAACCCCAGGTATTCAGAGAAGCTGATGAATCTACCAGTGAAGCTCAAGCTTGAGACAGGGAAGAAAAAGTATCACGAACTCCAAGGTTTGGCAATGTTGAAGCCACAATGATGAGACACCAGTCAAGCTTCCTCAAATGTAGCCTGGTGGGAGAGAGCATGGGAACAGTTGAAATCATGAACACCAGCACCCAGAGAAATTCCCTGGCCATGAAAGATGCTAGAAGCAGAAGGGATTGAAAAAAAAGGTTATTAATAACAGAGCTTTGAAGGCAGGCAGAGATGCCAGCATAGGAACTGTCCAAAGTCTGTACCAAGGAAAACATGATCTTGGGAAGGTATCGGAACAGATTTCTGAAAGTTTATGGTGAACTCCAGGCCAACAGAAAGTAGTAAACCTGAGATCCTGAAGCAGAGTTGGGGGAAGAAGCATGAATAAGCAGACTGTCTAGATATGGAGAGATGTGAATACCTGGAACCCTGCAAAAAGTAGTAACACGAGCTAGACATTTGGTGAATACCCTTGGGGCAGTAGAAAGGTCAAAGGGCAAAGCAGAGAACTGAAACTGCAAGGTAGAGATACAGAAACATTACAATTTCCTGAAGAGGGGTGGATGGGGATGTGAAGGTATGCACTCTTGAGATGCAGAGATACTAGAAAGACCTGGGGTTGCCAAAGGAAATAATGTCTGGAAAGATAACATCCAAAACGAAGGAATCTTGAGGAAGGTGTTCAGTCTGGAAAAGATCCAGAATTAGTCTTGATGGGCCCTCCTTTCGTGAGACCAAAAACATCCTGAAATAAAGCCCCTTCGCCACTTGGGCAGGAGGCTTGGCTTAAATGGTTCTCTTAGCCAAAAGTTTGTGAAGAACCTCTGGAAAGTGAGACAGCTATTCCAGAGGAGGCGAAAAAAATCCTGAATAGGGAGAAAGGGACTTCCAAACCATGAAACATCCCTGATGGATAATGGATAGAACCCAAGACTCTGAAGTAACTAGTACCCCAATCTGGAAGAGACAGGGACAAGGGGAAAGAGGAAGAAAACTGTCAAACATAACCCAGCTTGTCCTGGAAAGCAGGTTATGGGAGGCAGGAGTAGACTTAACAGGACACATCTGCCTATAACCCTTCTTGTCCTTAAGAGGACGAGATTGCCCAAGAATAAATGCAGGCTTACAAGGATAATTCCTCAAATTTAGGAGAAACAGAAAATATGTTTCAGTTCCTGTAAGGCTTTGTTCTTGTCCGAGAGACATGAAAAGTTCAGCAGCATCAGATCCAAAAAGATTTTTTATCATCCAAAGCAGCATCCAAACAACTGACCTCAATGTCATTAGGTAAAGCCTCAAGATGAAGTCAAGAATAATGCCTCATACTGAGACAAAGGCAGCAGTCCTTGGAACAGGCATCACTTGCATCATATCCTCATTTGATTGAGTGGTGTGCAACTTTAGTACACCCCAGCAGAGAAAGGGACAAAGCCTTCACCTCAGAGTCTGGAAGGTCAGAAGCCACCTTAGAAACCTGACAAAAAAAAGACATACATGGTCGTATGACTCCGGTAGTTGATGACCCTGAAGGATAAAGTGGCAGCAGTGTAAACTTTCATACCCAGCCTTTCCATGGCCCTACTACCCTTATCAGAAGGCAACTACTTGCTGCAAGGGCAGCAACTTGGATGGCTTATCAGGAAACTGACTACAGAAGGATCAACAGAAGGGCATTTAAAGAAATGTGTACTCCTCAGACAATTTATAGAATCTCTAGCTTCTTAGATGCAGCAGGCTGAGAGTCAGGGTCTACAGACAGAGTCAAGAAAGTATGGAGAAGGGAAGCTAGAACAAGAGAAAAAGCAGACTGCTTAGGAGACCATTTATAAGGAGCTTATCAAATATTTTCTGCATCTCAGAGACTTGACAATTCTACTAAAATAATCCAGCATATGGGCAACAGTATCCCCAAATAAGAGTTCCTCCAGTGGGCTTCTGAACTTATGGAATTCTCCTCCTATGAACCATAGCCCAAGGGGGGAAATGATTTGGGAAAAATAAGCCAAAGATTCTTCCACCAAGTCCAGATCCCCATACAAGCATTCCAATTCCCTAGGCCCCTGAGTGGAACATCAGGGAACAGCAAGAACAGAGACCTCTTGAGAAGACTTCAAGGTCAAAGTATTAAATAAATCCAGAGTGAAATCCTGCCATTCACAGTAGAGATCCTCAACAGGTGAAATAAGCTTTTTTTTTTGTTTCTTTTTCTGCAGGACGTCCACTTAACACCCTCAGAGGGTCAGACTCCTGGCGTGATTCAAGAATGGTTGTCGGAATCTCATCCCTAACCAAGATCTGAGGAATCCCCCCTTAGTCCTTTGTATACAATCAGCAGAGGTTCCTCCCTCAACATCAGGCACAGACATATGAAAAGCCTCCCAGGACGTGTGCAAAGCCGGAACCATGCAAACCTCAAATGGGGTCAAAGCACAAGAATCCAAAGCAACCACTGGACAGTCCTCTGTGCTTACACCAGTCTTGAGATAGAAGTACGGGGGAGGCTGGACAGCAGCTGGAGCTGACCTAACTTTTTTGGTCTTCTTGGCAGATGGTGACCCTTGGGATGGAAGGATTCCACCATAGCACCTTCAGCCAACAACTTAAGATGTTGGTTCACCAGGTATAAGGACAGTGAGGAGAGAGGACTATGAAGGTTCTTGGGCACAAATGTCTGACAGAACATTCATCCACACAGTAGAGACACTGGTCGTGGTGGTATTTACTGGGACACGGCCTCCCACACTGACATTTTCTGTTTCTGGAAGACATGAACACAATAAGCACAAAAAAAGGAGAAGAAACCCCAATGGGACACTTACCTGAAAACTTGGTTTGGTAACCAGCACAGCAGGAGGGCATTCAGACTGATGTTCAACAATGGCGTTTGGAATGGCAGCAAAGAAGTTTTGGGTGTGTGTTTCCATACATCACCTTCATGCCCTACACTGCACACAGGGAGCATATAGGTGAAGTACAACACCTATAAGTACTAAAGGCTTTGGTATACTGGCCTGACATTGGGCTATCCTGGCAAGAGATCCATTAGGTAGAGAACACCAACAGTGATATGGAAGGTTATTTTCCACTACCCATTCCTTAAACTCCACTCTTTTTAACAAGTAGGTAGGTAGGGAAGCACCAGTGTCTCATTTTTACTTAATTACCGCACATTTTATCAGTGCATGATCTCTAATGGTTACTGGACATGTGCCAAAACTTTACATTAAATTAACCCATTCCTGTGAAATATAGTTTAGTCTAGCCTGGTTATTGTACCTTGGGGAGAGTCCCTACTACGGAATTCATTTTCCATACTAAATATTTTCATAAATTTCCTCAGAAGCCTTGTTACATTTTCCCTGTTAGATCCCCCTCATACATCCTCACTATTGTGAATCAAGTTTCAGTACACATCTATAAGTAGTATTCTCCATTGAAAACAGATTTCTCCCTAAATTTTAAGCTCCATAAAGTATAGTTTTGTACCTACCAAAAATGTAGATGTTAGTGTTCACCCTGCTGCAGTCATCACACTTGGGTTATCCTGCCATCAGGCGGTCCCGCAGTCGGCCCGAATTCCAAAGTCCCGGTCCGGCGTCGGTTGCTGTCGCTTCTTCCCTGACGTCAGTGCGCCAGGGGTATTTAAGAGGCATCAGACACCATTTTCTTCAGTTTTTCTTGCCCCAGATGTCAGGTGCCCCCAATAGGTAGGCAAAATATATATGGGTATATAAAAATCAAACAAAACCCTTAGGCACAAGCAAATACACCACAGAGGTAGTATAGGAAAAAGTGGTAGAGAAGTTCAGCTAGTTCAGAGGGGATGGAGGGAGGGTAACCTGGACTGCAGCAGGGTGAACACTCTAACATCTACATTTATGGTAGGTAGATAACTGTACTATGTTCATAGTGTTACCCTGCTGCAGTCATCACACTTGGGTTGAATCCCAAAGCTAAGGATGGGAGGTGGAGTCAAACAGGGTTAGAAGAAGCTAGTAGGCCCTGCAAAACTGCAGTGGCAAAACCAGCTCTAGTCTTAGAGTATAGAGGTAAATGATAGTGTTTGGTGAAGGTGTGCACTGAACTCCAAGTAGCAGCTTCCAGAATGTCCTTGGTTGGCACTCCCCTGAGAAAGGCTGCTGATGTAGCTGTAGCCCTGGTGGAGTGGGACCTAATGTTAGCAGGTACTGGTTTCCCATGATGTGTGTAGCAGAAACGTATGCAATGTCCTATCCATTTTGAAATGGTCTGTTTTGAGATGGCTTTTCCTTGTGATCCTGTAGCATAGGCTACAAAAAGCTGGCCAGTTTTTCTGAAAACCTTAGTTTTATCCAAGTAGTAATGTAATTGCCTGTGAATGTCCAAAGAGTGCAGGAGTCTTTCTCCTTTGTTCTGGGGATTTGGGAAGAAGGTGGGCAAGTGAATGGTTTGGTTTAGGGCCACACTGGATACCACCTTTGGCAGAAAGGAAGGATTAGTTCGTAGAGAGACTCTGTCTTGATGAAAGGTTCCATTGCCATTAGTGCCTGTAGCTCTGAGACTCTTCTAGCTGAGGTTATTGCTAGTAGTAGGGCAGTTTTCCATGAAAGCTGATTCAAAGGGCGGCAGTGTAAGGTTTTCCAGAACAAAGTTGAGATCCCAAGTAGGTGTTGGAGCTCTCCTTGATGGTCTTAAGTTCTTAGCCCCTCTGAGGAACTGTCTTAGGAGTGGATGTGAAAATAAAGGAGGATCCGTGCTGTAATGAGCTGAAATTGCTGAGGCGTGGATCTTAATAGATGAAAAGGAAAGTCCTTTGTGTAACATCTCAGTCAAATATTGTAGAATCTGAGGGATGTTTGGATCAAGGGGGCTTAGGCCTTTAGCCTGGTTCCAGGCGCAAAATCTTTTCCATTTGTCTGAATAGGTTTTCCTGGTGCTGGGCCTCCTGGCCTCCAGAATGACATCCATAACAGCTTTGGATAAAGGTGTTGGTTGGTTAGGTAATTTGCCATGCAGCCAGGTTTAAAGTCTTGAGCTGGCTGTGTAGAATCTGATGGTCTCGCTGGGTGAGCAGGTGAGGAATGTGTGGCAAAATCCATGGTGGGCCGTGGGCCATATTCCTTAAAAATTGAATACCAATGTTGGTGTGGCCAGTCTGGTGCAACAAGTATCATTTGTGGCCTCCCTAATCTGACTTTCAGCAGTACCTTTGCTAGAAGAAGCAGTGGAGGGAAGGCATAAACTGTTAATGTTTTCCAACTGAATGAGCGGGCGTCCACTTTCCAAGCTAGTGGATGGAAGGTCCTTGTGCAAAATTTTTGAAGTTGGTGGTTGTGGGGGCTTGCAAACAGATGTCTGGGCATCCCCATTTTTGAACTATCATTGCAAATACTTGTGGATCTAGTTTCCATTCGTGTGGATCCATGAGGTTTCTGCTTAGGTAGTCTGCCAATGTGTTTTTCTTTCCTGTCAGGAATTGTGCTTGTAACTGAACCTGGTAAGAGATTGCAGTGTTCCACAAGGTCATTGATTGCCTGCATAGAGGGTAGGAATGTGTGACCCCTTGCTTATGTACCACATAACTGTGGTATTGTCCATCTTTACTAGTAGTTGTCCTGGGTGTAGAAGGTCCTTGAAAGCATTCTGCAGTGCTAGCATTTCTTTTTGATTGATATGCAGGTGTCTCTGATCTGTAGTCCATTTGCCCTGAATGCACTGCCCTGCCATGTGTGCTCCCCAGGCATAGTCCGATGCATCTGTTGTCATAGTTTGCCTGGCTGTGGGTAAGGTGAAAGGCTGACCCTTGAGGTGACATGCCTGTGCCCACCATAGAAACTCTTGCTGAAGGCAGGAAATGAGTGGTATCATTGTTTCCAAGCTGTGGTGAGTCCATACGCTTTTCAGGTACCACTGTAATTTCCTCATATGCAGTTTTGCAAATGGTATTAGAAGAATGCAAGATGCCATGAATCCCAAGGCCTGCAGAATTTTTCTTGCAGGGAGTTGGGTCTTTGTTGCCATTATTTTGAAATATTGAAACAGCTGTCCTTGCTTGTCTGGTGTAAGGAAAGCCATCTGGGCCCATTGTATTCAAGCTGGCACCCAGGAATATTATGTTTTGTGAGGGTACTAGTTTTGATTTTTCGTTTACTGTGTACCCTACGCAACTTAGAAGGTGTTTGACAAATGCCAGATGCTTTAAAAGAATGTCCTTGCTTTCTGCTTGAATAAGGCAGTAGCCCAGGTATGGGTATATTTAAATTCCTCTTTGTCTGCAGTATGCAATTACTGGTGCCAGGCATTTTGTGAAGACCCTGGGCGCAGTAGATAAGCCAAAGGGCAGTGCAGAGAATTGATAATGCGTTGAACCTGCAATGAAGCGGAGGTATCTTCTGCAATTTTGCTGATAGGGACATGCACGTATGCCTCCTTGAGGTCCAAAGTGACTAGCCAAGCATTCTTGCCCAGCATGGGAAGAAGCTGCTGTAGTGTTAGCATCTTGAATTTTGGTACTTGCAGACAGGTGTTCAGAATTGAAAGATCCAGAATGGGTCTCCATGCTTTGTCCTTTCTTAGGACTAGGAAGAGAGTCTTGAGTAAAATCCTTGCTCCTGTGCAGGTACTTGTTGAATGGCTTTCATGTTCATGAGAACTGTAATTTGTTTTTGTGCCTCTGCCCATTGATTTGGTGGCAGGTTTGGCATTCCTTTAATCCTTGGTAAGGTATGAAAGTGGAATCTGTATCCTTGGGAGACAATGTTTAGAACCCATTTGTCTTTTGTGATGATGTGCCAGTTGTCTGCAAAAAATGCTAGTTTTTCCTCCCAAGGGAGTTGCCAGGAGAGATCTGCTTGGTAGTTTGAGGATAGAGTCATTGTGTTCGTCTTCTGCTAGCCTGGGGCCTGTCTTCTTCTCCTTTCTGGGTAGCAGAACCCCATTGGCGAGGTTTGTAAGGGCCCTGTGACTGGCCTCTGCCCCTTGGGTGTCTGTATTTGCCCCTCTGTGATCTGTCTGAAGCTGGAAAGGACCAGTTTTTTGTTGGCCAGTTTCTGCTGAAACGAGGGGGTTGTACCTGCAAAAAATCCTTGACCGTTTGCATAGACTTTGCCTTATCCTCCATTTTCTTTAAAACCTCTTCTGCTTTGACACCAAATACATCGTGTTGTAAAGGTGCATCCAATAATTTTACTTTAACATGGTCAGGGAGGGTTTGTTCTTTTAACCAAGCATGTCTACGTATGACAGAGCCAGTAACAGCTGCTCTACAGGAAGCTTCCAATGAATCAAATCCGCATTGGAAGGTATGTTTGCCCACCTGTTCAGCTGCATGCAACAGATCCTGCATTTCCTTGAATTCAGGCTGTTCTGAATGTGTGCTCATTTTTTGTTTCAACTGAGACATCAGGAATTGTTGATATTTCAGCATGTGAAACTGGCAATTTAATGCTCTCAGCCAGAGTTGCTGAGGTGTAAATTTTCTTTCCCCATCTATCTAGGGCCCTGGAATCCCTTGGGTCAGCTACAGGGCTTTTATAAAGGAATTTGTGTGAGTCAGGTACTCTCTGTAGTATCTGTCTGGTTTGGCTGGAGCAGGAGGTAGAGAGTCTGGATTTAAACTAGACTCCAAGTAAACATCATCCACAATATCTAAAACAGGAGGGATAGCAAGAGGTCTGTGCTGGGGTAGTAAAAGGAACTCCCGGAGCCTTTTCTTAGAATCCGAGTAATCCTGGCCTTCCCAGTGGAAATGTTCCCTCATGGTATGCAAAGTTTCCCCAAAGGAGTAGTCTTCAGGGGGAGAAGCCGAGGGAATGGAATCTTCAGCCTCAGAATCCTCATAAGGTGGAAAAGTGTAATCCTGTTCCTCAGAAGAATCTGAGGAGAGAGAAACCTGGTCAGAGGATGCATAATCCTCCTCTTGCCTTGGTCTTTTATCAGGAGGGGGATGGGAACCCCTGATAAGGGTAATTAAATCTTCAGCCATCTTAAGCATCTGTTTCTTAGGCATGGGGCCTTGAAATGTAGCCTGATGTACAGTTTTCTTTGGTTTTAAAGGAGTTTTAAGTTTAACATAAGATTTAATTGTGAGTGTAGTCGGTCTGAAGACACCTTCTGCAACCGAAGGTGTTTCCGTTGCACCGGTGTCTAGTTCTGCTCCGGTGTTGGTAGAAGGCTGCGTCGGCCTAGTGGACTCCGCTTGGGAATCCACAGCTGTCTGGGGTTCCAGTTCTGCGGTCGTCAGGGGCTGCGTAGGCACCTCACTGAAAACTGGAGAACCAGCGATAGGCCCAACTGAGGCCTCGGTGTCTGGCTTATTCCTAGGCTGCCTGTCCTTATCCTTGCGTTTTTTATGAGTGGCGGTCGTCGGCTGCCCCGACGGCATGATATAATTAAATTTCCTACCAAAGTAATGCCGTGCGAAGTCAAAATGGCGTTTGATAGTTCGTTTATTAAACCTAGCGCAAAACTGACAACCTGTGACATCATGGTCTGGGCCTAGGCAAGGAATACAACAGGAATGGAAGTCCTTATGAGGTACTTGCTTCCCACAAGAAATGCAATTGTTAACTTTTTCTGACAACGGACTGAGGCAAGAAAATGTTCCCAAACAGGGTAGTTGGCTTGAATGAAGATTTCGGACTGAAACTCAAATCGAAAATCTCAGGTGTCGGCCGACCGGCACTTGCGAACTGCTTCTGCTTCGGGCACCGCACGGCAAGAAAGACTGAAGAAAATGGCATTGGATGCCTCTTAAATACCCCTGGTGCACTGACATCAGGGAAGGAGTGACAGCAACCGACGCCGGACCGGGACTTTGGAATTCGGGCTGACTGCAGGACCTCCTGACGGCAGGATAACCCAAGTGTGATGACTGCAGCAGGGTAACACGATAAACATCACCAGTTTTAGGTAGAATACAAACACATGCCAGAGTAATCCTCCTCCTTTGCTAACAGCCCCTAAGTACCACAAAATTGCCATGGCCTTTTTCTTACTTTTTAATCACTCTAGCAAATAGTACAAGTACTTCCCTTTTCCTTTGTCCATGACATTCCGCAGAACATCCATCCAAATGCTTCTTCTGCAGCAATGAAATTTGCTCTCTACATTTCTTAATACAATTCAATGCTTCTTCCCTTTTGTCTGTAAAGCCATTTGTATCGAAGATAATATAGACAGCATAGCAAGTATGATAAAAAGCTACGTTCCCACCTACTGTACGCATCAGATTTTCTAAAAGTGCATTTTCAACTTTGTGTTACATGCACACACTGTTTGGTAGGCTGATCTTATACAGTTGTTTCTCCTCTCCTCCATTTGATACCATGTAACATTTTAAGACTTTCTTTTTAATTAATACCTTCAAACAACAAAAAATACATTGCGAGAACACCTTCCTCAACTATTAACATAGAACACACACAAAATGATGTGCATCTTCCCATGACAAGGTTCAACTCTCCAAAAGGAATGAATGTCCCAAAAAAAAAGAAACAAAAAAAAAGACTGCTGCACCCACAGGCAACACAACCTAAAATTAAGGCTATCCATGCTAAAGCAAATGTAGTTCAGCAATGGATCTATGTAAATTTCATTTAAAAAAAGAGAATGAGAGAAAAAAACTGATTCTTGCAGATGTAAGAAACTTAAAATGATGAAAGCCATGAAAAAAAAGTTTTGAAAATTCAACATACAAAACAAAAAAAAATGTTTATATTAAGCCAAAGACATTTATCTAGTCAATCACCCTTGTAAAAATGAGAAAATATCTTAATTTTATATATAATATAATCAGCACACTTTTTCACCCCCTCCCATCACGGCAGCCCACAATCACAGCATATAAACGTTAAACTTGGTTTTGCCCAGCCTTTGTTATATTGTAAAGCCTGTACTTCTTAGGACTAGAAAGTACTCATTTACTTTAAATATCCAATTCATACAGTCACCACAAATCCATCCCCCACATTTAAAACATCCCTGACCACACTACAAAAAACATGCTTTACTATATATAAAACATAGTATTTCTATAATGCATTTCATGACAAATTGTAACAAGATTACAAATTGTTTTAGTTACTTTTTCCCCTTTTTAGTGTCCTAAGCATTAATGACAAAATGGGGTATATGCTTTACAGTCCACCCACAAGATAAGCAAACTCAACAGAAGTCCAGTCTCTCAACAACATTTTCTGGCAAAATCATATTTCACAAATGTGATTGATGCTTTATACTTGTCCATTTATTCACCAATTTCAGTGTTGCTGGTCTTCCTCTTCAATCTCCCAACACTAGACTCTGTTCTAGTACACTTTTGTGCTTTTCTCTCTAAAGCATTTCCTTTGAAACACTGGAAAAGGTTTCACTGTCAAAATATCTCTACGAGTTTTATTGTTAGAAGATTGAGAAGCTGAATCCCCTTTTTGCTCGCTCACATTTTCTTGGACATTTTTTTTTTCATCCAGTCAGCCTGTTCTGAACCAAAAATGTCTCCGATCCTCAAGAAAAAAATATTCTTAAGACAGCTCAATACAACCTGAAACTCGCATGTGCCTCTCAACATTCTCAGAATGCTAGCATAAGTTTGCTTCTCTTCTGTGTGGTGTACTTCTGCCACTGTTTTGTGTGGATCATTTTTTTCCGCTAGTATGATAGCAAGTTTACTAATGCAGGTGTTTGTTGCTTTCCCATAGCCAGGTTTGAAGCATACAGTCTTGTGCCTTTTCAATTAAAAGATCCTGCTGTGAAATACCAGCCCAAGTGCTTATTTGTGCTTTCATAAAATGAAGTCTGTTCCTTCCAGTTTCTCTGGTGCATCAAATTTTCTTTGCACATGTGATCCTCCAACATGTTTTGAGACAGCTCCTCTTGAGAAATTTCATACTCAGCAGACCTTTTCTTCATTTCAGCCTCTGATTTTTGCAGTTTTATCAGTACATCCAAATAGCTAAAGCTTCTCTTTTTCCAGCCTTTTGTTATTTGAGTAAATATACTACTTCAATGTTGATTCACCTCTGAGTATATAAAATACCGGAAGTTCTCTCTTGTACAAAGCTGATACATGGACTGCTTTTTTGCTGACCAGCTGCAAAATTCCTCCCAGCCAGTGTTCCTTCACCTTATCCAGGCAAAATACTTATAAGCAGTTAACTAAATTTTGCTCAAGCTATCACTGGCTCTTGCTTCTCAGTTTCTTTTTTCATACTGGGAGAGCTGAAATTAAGGGTTGATCAGTGTGTAGTAATCTTGGAAGTCAAACATGCTTAGAAATCTTAGCTGAAGGGCCAGATTCCTCAAAAAAGTGTTACAGTCAGCATTATAAAAGCTGACTGTTGGTTGGCTCATAACTGTACAAATCAATCTAGAACACGGACAGCCTAACTACTACAATGTATTTACTTTCACTACCCACTTGGGACTAAAGGTCTAGACTGGGGGGAGCAGTTGAAATTGCAGTAACCCCTCCACACATCCAAGTTAGATTTAAAGAGTGTAAGGGAGTTGTTTGGACATGCTACATGAACTTATTCCTAAGGTAAGTTATCATTTGGTGGCAATACCTATCCAGCCTAAAAGTTGCGTTTATATTAAGATATAAATGTAGGCAGTGGACATTTGTGGCGTTTCTAGTTTTATGATCATGTAGGAAGTCATACAGAACAGGATCACTTGCAGCCTTGTATGTCAAGCAGACAACACAGCTCTGTGGAGACACAATAACATCACTTAACATATTATAAGAGGGTTTAACACAGACAAAATGACGGGTGTCAAAATCCTGGATTAAAACTCAATGCCAAGAAATGTAGTATAGTGCATTTTGGAAAACTACCACTCAGGCTAATTACCAGGTCAACTCTTAGAGTGTCTTACTGATGGAGAAGTTAAGAATCTGGGAACATATGTAGACGATAATCTTGGCCTTTGACCAAGTGGTCAAGGTCGTAAGAAAAATCATTCTAGATCATCCAACTTAAGTAAGGGCAGGGCATCCACATACAAGATAGTCATAGTGCCACTTATTTGGCCTATATCACACCCATAGAGTATAATGACGAAGTCTAGGCACATTAATACATTGCCTAGCTAGCCTTGGGAGAGTTACTTAGTTTTATCACTATATGTACGTTTTGTATTAAGAGTGTGATACTGTAGCATGTGTACACATTATATTATATATTTACATATATTAAGACCCCACCCAGCAAAATCACCTTCAAAATACTTAAAGCAAAACAGGCCATTAATCAGGACAAAAAGACTTACTTCGCTCAACAAATAAACACCCACAGTAATAATCTCAGACTTTTCTGGAAATATGTCAACTCATTACTAAATCCTGGCAGCACCCAAAACCCATCTCCATTTCCAGACAAAAGCCCAGTTGAAATCGCTGAAATATTTAATAAAAATTTTGATATCCTTACATTAGTAAATGCAGGCAATACCCCAACCCCCATTAACCCATCCACCATACCTCAAGGGAATATCAGCTCCTTACCATCCTTTAACTTCCAACTTGTAGCAACCTCTCATATACAAACATTACTTGGCAAATTGAAACCAGGCTCCTTATCCACTTATAATCTCCCCCCAGAATACCTCAAAATCAGTGCTAAGGCAATAAGTTTCCCAGTACGTATCCTTATAAAATCAATCACCTGCAGAACACACAGTCCCTCAGCTCTGGGAAAAATCAGTAATCACCCCACTTCATAAAAGTGGAAACCCTTATGACCTATCTAATTTTAGACCCATTTCCATACAGTCCCCTCTAACTAAGATAATGGAAAAATGCATCCACAAATGACTGGTTGAATATCGAACTAGCAACAACCTACTATCCCCTTCACAACATGTTTTTTGACTATCCCACAGTACCATTACTGCCCTAGTCTCCTTTACAAATTTCATCTATAATGCCCTAGATAGTAACCTACTTGCATCAGTCCTGTTACTGGATCTCTCAAAAGCATTCAACACAGTCTCCCATATTAAAAACTTATCCAGCAACTGCAATCACTAGGATGCTCTGATGCCACCCTAACCTGGATCACTAGGTACTTGCAAAACAGACAGCAATCTGTTAAATGGGAGAATAACCTCTCTAGCTTTCATACATAGGAGTGCCCCAGGGGTCAATCTTAGGACCCCTACTATTCAACAGTTTTATAAATAAGCTACATAAAGTTCCATCTGACTGTACTACCATACAATATGCAGAAGATTCAACCATAATCTGTACCTCCAATAACTTCTCTGACCTCCAAAAGTTGACAGAAAATGCCTTTACATCCATAGAACTCTGGCTAAACCAAACACAGCTACTACTTAACCCTAATAAATCTATTCATCTACTCATCTTTGCATCTAAACCTGTTCCCACAGACGTTACTACATTCTCCATAAACAAAATCCAAATAGAGTTAGTAAATCAGGCCAAACTGCTTGGAATTACTATGGACAGCAAACTTAGCTGTGACTTGCATATTAATAACGCAGTAAAAAAGACATTTCAAAATTAGACAAACTTCACAAAAACAAACAATACTTAAACAAATCCATCCAAATAAAAAAAAGTCTTCTACTTCCAACCTTACTCGGTGGATCTCCTATCTTCACCAATCTCCACAAATCTTTGCAACACAAAGTGCAGTCCTGAAGATTGCAAAATTTGCATCAGCCCAACCAAATCGCACCCACCAATGCCAGGCCACTAGAGAAGTAAACTGGCTAGAATTTTGCACATTACCTACATTACACACAACTTACCTTTGCCCATAAACTCAAACCAGAGTTTTGCCCTTCCCTGAAAAAGGTCATTGAACCTTACGTCCCATCCAAAAATCTACACTCTTAACACCTACTTAAAGTATCAAAACCAAGTAAAAGAGCAGGTAGCTGCCTCGACTCCCATTCCATAACTAAGCTGTGGACCGCCCACCCATCATCAGTTACAGAATTAGACAATCTCCTTTAAAAGAAAACTAAAACACCATCTCACTGATGACCCCAGCTGCACATGCAACATATCCACAGTCTCCTTAATCTAGCAAAACTATTTCACATAGCAAATATACTTGTGTATATGTCATACTGTTATATCATACGAGTTATCCCTAATCTTTATTATCCTACTCCTCCTATCTATACAACTATCTTAACATATTTTCTCTTCTGTCACTTTCTACTTTTAATACTACCATTAAATGCATACCACCTATAATCTACATATTCCCACCACCTAGCTATAAGATTCTAACTGTATCTATCCTACCTTTAAGTTTAACTCTCTAATTCTACCTTCCCACTACACTTACCTTTCTTCTTTCCTACTCTCCCCCCCCCCCAAAAATTGAGCTGTATTGTTAAATATTTCTGTTTAATTTGAGTTGTATTGCTAAATATTTCTAACTGTTTAATTTTCTCACTTGAAGACCACTACACAAACACAAGCCTGGTGGCAATGAGTCTGAATGCATTAAACAAATCTGAAATCTTCAAGCCAGTCCTGGTGCATTTCCAGTCTACTTCCACATGGGTGTAGCAACAATGACAAGTTCACATAGCAGTTTACCATAAACAGGTAGAGTCCTCTAATAATTCAGTGACAAGTAAAAGAGTACACTTAATGGGGATCACTGAAAAAATACAAAAGCAAAGAGGAAGAACATTATATATATCAAAACATAAAATGTTTAAGCTAGACTAGCCACTAAAAACAATGGTGTTCAAATACCAAAGGACAACCAACAAGGCCATTAAAAGACCATCAACACAAAAAGCAGTTTAAGTGCTGTATTACATTATTCAAAAATAAAATTTGAGTGGGCCATTTTGTATTTCAAGGAACTTGTTCTTAGATTCCTCTTTTGCCCGTAAATCACTTAGATGGCAACTATTCAAGCAGTAGCAATATTGCTTTAAGACACACCTTTTCAGTTCCCCAAACTGGATGTTGAGTGCTAGTTAACGATTGCAAACATGCTTAATGCATTCTACTTCAAAGGCAGTTGCTTTGGCACAAACAAAAATGCATTTCATTTCAAGGACTGCTCTATGCTAGAAAAAGAAAACATTAATAGAAAATACACTTTTTTCCTGCAAAGCAGTCCAAGCTGAAGGTTGATATTTCAGAATAAACAGCACTACATAAAAGAAAATTTTGTATCTTAATTATAAAATCAAGCACAAACAGCAATCAAATCATGTTAGCCTAGAATTATAGAAATGTATTAAGATGCCTTGTCTATCACCATATACTTAGGATAAGCACTTAAGTTTGTAGAAAGTACAGTTGTGTACACTTACCATAAATGTAGATGTTAGAGTGTATTCACTGTTGCAGTCATTACATTTGGGTAATCTGTTGGCAGGTTGCCCTCAGTCGGCCTGATTAACAAAGTCTTGGGTCCTGAGTCAGTTGCTGTCCCTTCTTCCATGACGTCAGGGGTATAAAACATGCAGCAGACGCCATTACATTAGTTTTTCTTGCCCCACATGTCAGGTGTCCCCCAAATGTGGAGCAAATAAAATTAAAAACACAAAAATATACCTCCAACCAAAAGCAAATACACCAAAAAGGCTTTTAAAGCATAGTAAAAGAAAGTAGAGGTATAGTAAGAGAAAAACAGGGGGCTGGAGGGAGGGTAACCAGGACTGCATAGTAAAAGAAAGTAGAGGTATAGTAAGAGAAAAACAGGGGGCTGTAGGGAGGGTAACCAGGACTGCAACAGTGAATACACTCGAACATCTACATTTATGGCAAGTGTAAACAACTGTACTATGTTCTTCGTGTTTCACTGTTGCAGTCATTACATTTGGGTAGATTCCCAAAGCTATGGTTGGGAGGATGGACTTATACAGCATTAGGGCCAGCTATAAGGCCCTGCAAGACAGCAGTAGCAAAGCCAGCTCTGGATTTAGAGAAAACTGGTAAGTGATGATGTTTGGTGAAAGTATGCATTGAACTCCAAGTAGCAGCTTCTAGAATATCCCTGGTAGGAACACCTCTGAGAAAGGCTGCAGAAGTAGATGCAGCCCTGATGGAATGAGATCTGATCCCCTGGGTGACCCTGGGTGACAGGTTTTCCATGGTGCTTATAGCAGAAATGAATGCAATGGCTTATCCATTTAGAAACGGTTTGTTTTGAAATAGCCTTCCCCTCTGCCCCAGCAGCAAATGCCACTAGCAATTGTTCAGATTTTCTGCGAAATTTAGTTCTGTCCAAGAAGAATCTAAGTTGTCTGTGCATGTCCAAGGAATGAAGAATCCGTTCCCCTTTGTTTTGTGGATTGGGGTAGAAGGATGGCAAATGAATGGATTGGTTAAGAGCCACACTGGAAACCACCTTGGGCATGAAGGATGGATTGGTCCTCAGAGATACCCTGTCGGCATGAAAGGCTCTACTGCCATAAGGGCCTGTAATTCAGATATCCTTCTAGCTGAAGTGATTGCTAATAGGAACGCTGTTTTCTAAGAAATAAATTTTAAATCTGCAGTAGCAGCTGGCTTGAAAGGAGGTAAAGTGAGCTTTCCCAAAACAAAGTTAAGGTCCCAGGCAGGGGTATGAGCTCCCCTGGGTGGTCTCAAGTTCTTTGCCCCTCTGAGATACTGCTTGAGCAGGGGATGAGAAAAGAGGGGTGGTTCTGTGTTATAGTGAGCTGAAATAGCTGAAGCGTGGATTTTAATAGAGGAAAAAAAGACAGGCCCTTGTGAAGCATCTCATTTAAGTACTGCAAAATCTGAGGTAAATTGGGCGCTGCTGTACTCATCCCTAAAGATTGGTTCCAGGCACAATCTTTTCCATTTGTCGGCGCATAATCTTTTCCATTTGTCAGCATAAGATTTTTCTAGTACTAGGTCTTCTCGCTTCCAAGATGACATCCATCACAGGTTTGCTGAGGGATGCTAAGGGTGAATTTAAGTGATTAGCCAAGCTGCAAGGTTCAATGTTGGGAGCTGAGGGTGCAGAATTTGGTTCTCCTGCTGAGACAGCAAGGAAAGTGTCTGAGGCAGGTGCCTTGGAGATATTTGTGACACACTGTGCAGGAGTGGGTACCAGTGTTGGCAAGGCCAGTCTGGAGCAATCAAAATAATTTCTGGTTTGTCCTGTTTGACTTTTAGCAGAACGTTGGAGAGCAGAGGCAGAGGGGGAAAGGCGTAGACTGATAGGTTTTTCCAACTGAAGGACACAGCATCCACTTTCCAGGCTTTTTTGAGAGGAGTACTTGTGCAAAATTTGTCCAACTGGTAGTTCTAGGGGAGGCAAATAGATCTATGTCTGGGCACCCCCATTTGCATGTCAACATGTTGAAAATCCGTGGTTCCAGTTTCCACTCGTGTGGGTCCATGAGATTTCTGCTTAGTCTGTCTGCCAGTGTATTCAGTTTTCCTGGCAGGAATTGAGCTTGTAGTTGCACTTGGTAGTTCAAGGCCGTGCAGAGGGGGTATTAATGTGTACCCCCTGCTTGTTTATGTACCATATAACTGTGGTGTTGTCAGTCTTTACCATTAGTTGTCCTGGATGAATGTAGTCCTTGAAGGCTGTCAGAGCATTCTGTACAGCTAACATTTCTTTTAGATTGATATGTAGGTGCATTTGATTTGGGTTCCATTTGCCCTGAATGCACTTCCCTGCCAGGTGAGCCCCCCATGCATAGTCTGATACGTCTGTAGTTAGGGTTTGGGCGGCAGGGGGCAGTGTGAATAGCAGTCCCTTGTTTTGGTGGCAGGCCTCTGCCCACCATAGGAACTCTAGGCGTAGGCAAGGTATGACAGGAATCATTGTTTCCAGGCTGTGACAATGTTGACTCCATAAACATTTTAAGTACCACTGAAGTTTCCTCATATGCAGTCTTGCATATGGAATTAGAAAAATGCAAGAGGCCATGAACCCCAAGGTTTGCAGCATTTGTCTTGCAGATAGCAGGGTTTTTGTGGCCACTTGTGGCCAGTTTGAAGTCAGTCACTAGATGAACTTGCTTTTCTGGCATGAGGAAAGCCATCTGGGCAGTTGTATTCAAGCTTGCACCCAGGAATGTAATCTGTTGAGAGGGTACCAGTTGTGATTTATTTTTGTTTATGGTGTACCCTAGACAAGTTAGAACCCTTTTTACAAACGCCAGGTGATTTAGAAGTATGGCCTGGTTTTCTGCCTGAATTAGACAATCGTTCATTTATGGATATATTTGAATATTTCTTTGCCTGCAAAAAGCAATTACTGGAGCCAGGCACTTTGTGAATACCCTGGGCGCAGTAGACAAGCCAAAGGGCAGCGCAGAGAACTGATAATGCAAGTAGCCTGCTTTGAAGCATAGGTATCTTCTGTACGATTCCCCAATTGGGATATGCAAGTAAGCTTCTTTTAAATCAAGAGTTGACAACCTGATTGGGATATGCAGGTAAGCTTCTTTTAAATCTAGAGTTGCCAACCAGGCATCTTTGCCTAGCATAGGAAGTAACTGGTGAAGAGTCAGCATCCTGAATTTTGGAATGTCCAGAAAGGTGTTTAGAGTAGACAGGTCCAGAATTGGACACCATGATTGGTCTTTTCTGGGTACCAGGAAAAGCCTGGAATAGAAACCTGGTCCCTTTTCCTCTTCTGGTACCGGTTGAATAGCCCCCATGTTTAAGAGGGAAAGTACTTGTTTTGGAGTCTCTGCTCACTGATTTGGGGGCAGGTCTGGCCACCCGTTTGGTGTTGGCAACGTGTGGAAATGAAATCTGTATCCCTGGGACACTACATTTAAAACCCATTTGTCCTGGGTTATGAATATCCAGTTTTGTGCATGAAGAGCAATCTTCCCCCACAAAGGGGTGGCTAAAAGGTAAGTGCTTGGTAATTTTAAAGGCAAGTCATTGAGACTGTTTATAGGGGGAGTATCTTATTTGCAGATTTGGAAGTGGAGGCCCCCCATTGCTTAGTTCTGAGAGTCCCTTGGGACTGAAACCTGGTGCTTTTGGTGTGTCTGGGTTTGGCTTGAGAGGATCTGGCAGGAGCTGGAAAGGACCAATTCTTAGTAGGCCAGTGCCTACTAAATCTTGGAGGTTGCACTTGTAAGAAATAATTTACAGTTTGTATAGATTTAGCTTTATCTTCCATCTTTTTTTAGAACTTCTTCAGCCCTATTGCCAAACAGACTGTCCTGATTTAAAGGAGCATCCAAAATTTTGCTTTAACATGATTAGGCATAGATTGCTCCTTAAGCCAAGCATGCCTTCTAAGTACAGACTCAGTAACAGCAGCCCTGCAAGAGGCCTCTAAAGAATCAAAACAACATTGCAATGTATGTTTTCAAACTTGTTCAGCAGAAAGCAATAAATCCTGTAAATCTTTATTTTCCACACAGTCAGAAATCAACATTTTCTGTTTAAGCAGTCCAATAATATGCTGCTGATACTTTAACATATGAAATTGGCAGTTTAAAGCCCTGATTGCCAAGGTTGCAGAAGTATAAACCTTTTTACCCCATCTATCCAGCACCCTGGAGTCTCTATCAAAAGGGGTAGGATTTTTAGCAGTAGAAGCCTTCATGCCTTTGGGCCCCTGAGAAATGGTTTCTGGATCCGCAACAGGATTTTTGAAAAGGA
>NC_056729.1:563288277-563318277 GCF_019279795.1 Protopterus annectens
CATAGCAAGAGGGCTCTCTAATTTTACATTTTTAATATCCCTAATATGTTCCTGAATCCTAGTCTTAAAGGCCCTCTTACTTTCACCTATATAGAACATACCACAAGGGCATTTAAGTGCATATATAATGTCTTCTGTATTACATGACAACATGTCAGACTGAAAAGGTAGCCCATTAATATATCTAAATGTTTTACTAACATAATGGCATGTTACACATCTACCACAAGGATGACTACCCACAAGACTAGGATTAATACTTAAACTCATTAGGCATAGAAAATCTAGCCTGTGCCAGCATGTCCCTTATGCTTTTACCTCTTCTATAAGAAGAGCTCGGAATTCTACCAAAAATGTCCATAAGGTCTCTATATTTAAATAAGGAAGCCCAGTAGAATTGAATAATTTGTTTCACTTCTTCTGTTAAGAAATCTTAAGTAATAACCACATAAAGCTTTCTTAAATTATTTGGTTTGTTACTGCGGTAGCGCTGTCACCTCACAGTAAGACGCTAGAGCGTCTTCTGCGTGGAGACATGCGTGAATGGGCGTACCTTCGTTGAAGGTTGTGCGTCAGGCCTGGCAAGCCGGTATGTAAGAATCAACTGCCAATCATTAGCGGACCGGAGTTCCGCTGTGGCGACCCCTAACCGGGAAAAGCCAAAAGACACAAACAAACTAGGTTTACCCAAACATTTATCTTGCCTATTATTAGACTGACAAACAATATTCCTATTAAATGTTATCTAAACTGTACTTTATTAACATCATAACCTCTCAATAAATAATTGAGCTGTTTTCTGTAATTCATTACTTAGTTCATTGGTATTATTATATAACCTTTTCACTCTAACAAGCTCAACATAAGGAAGAGATTTAAGAGATGTGGAGGATGGTAACTATGAGCATCCAGAAAATGAAGACAATCCTCAAATTTACGGTGGACTATAGCAATAACCTTCCCATTTACACCTCCTTCTAGACTGATATCCAAAAAATTTACTTTATTGCCAAACTGGAAACCATCAAATTGCAATGAAAATCCATTATCTTGAAGACCATTCATAAAACCTCTGACTTCCTGTTGACCCCCCTACAAATAAAACTTAAAATAGTCAATATATCTATAGTATTTCACCACATGCTTCTTAAATATTTTTGATAAGAGAAATTCTACTTCAAAAAGTCTCATCATGATATTTGCATACATGGGGGCAAAAGCTGGAACAACTGATCATCAAATTCAAAATAATTATTTTTCAAGCAGAACTCTGTTAATCAACTATATATGTGAGGGGACCAACTCCTAAGGTAACTCAATGCTTCCAATCCATGCTGGTGATTAATAATTGTATATAAACGTTTTATATCAACAGTCAGCCAAATACATATCTCTAGTCCATTGTAGAGAAAACACCTTATCTAAAAAGTCAGAACTATCCCTGATAAAAGAACTGTTTGGTAACATATTAGGGATATTAAAATATATAAAATTAGATAGCTCTCTTGCTAAGCATTTCAAAAGACATCATAATAGTAACCCACAGGGTTTGTTAGGTACAACTTTAGAACATATTCCTACGAATAAATGTAGCACTGACTTAAAGAAAAAACTCTTGATTAAAGAAACACTTTTCATATTAAAATATGGCACATTCACCTCTGGTGGTAATGCAGTACGCAATTGGAGAGTTCTTTAAGCTTAAGTGCTTTTCAATTGTTTAATTTTATTATATAAATGTGTGTTTTCAATTCTACTTTGTATTCTCCTTGGAAGGCTATTGCCAAGACACTAGAGATTTGATTAGACACAGTATTTCCTGAAAGGATTTATTGATTAGTATGGAAATGGGGAAAGCAACTGAGTTAGCGGCTATCTTTAGGAATAATGGAGATAAGTTACCTACTGATGGGGGAACAAGTTTTAAGTTGAGAGAGAAGGGACTTGATGTATGCAGTGGAGACAGGTTTGAAAGAGAAAATGGAGTGCAGGAAAATAGGAGGTACAGGGTCACAGAGATAACACCTTTGGCCACGTTATGGACAGAGTCTATAAAGAAGGAATCAAGGAAAACAGTGGTGTCTGGGGGAGAGCTGTTAGGGCAGGAGCAGGGAAAAGATGTACATCCTGCGTGTTAACAGCTTACTTAGACTGCCAGAAATTTTTGGGATTAGAGTAAGGGTTATTGAGTGGTTGTTGGAAAAAGTTTTGTTTATCAAGGGTAACCTTTTTTTTTTTTTATTAAATTATGCAGCTGTCTACAAGTCTGAAGATCGGTAAAGGATTTGGAACTTTTCCACTCTCTCTCTTTTTCATGAGCGTCTTGGTGGCTTGAGTTAGCCAGAGAACAAAACAGGTTTTGATTCTTAGTTTCCTATTTGGTGCAAGAGTGTCGAGTGTTTCAAGGAAGAGGTTAAGTGATAGGACTGCATCTTCAAGGGGAAGATGGAAGAGGAAGGACCAGTTGACAAAAGAGAGCAGATGGTTGAAAGTATTGGGGTTAAAACTGGAGAGATTTCGACATCTCTATAGAGCAGGGGTTTATGGAGTTGGGGACAGTGTCTAGTAATGAAGGTGGGATGGTGATCACCAAGGGAGTCTGACACTGTAGGAGAATTATGATAAAGACTGGGGCTAGATGCTAGGATCTAGTCGAGAGTGGAACCTAAGTTGGTGTGTTTGTTAATCTGAGTAGGGCTAGAGATTAGTTAGGAGAAACCAGAGAGATAAATGCAGGAGTTTGGGGAATCAGTAACAAGGGCATTCCAATCAATGTTTATATCACCCATAATAATGGTTTCATGGGGGAATGTTTTGAAAGATCCAGAAGAGTAGGTGTTCAAGGACAGGGATATCATTCCGTGGTGGATGTAAATGGATACAATGGGAAGCTTTTTATGGGTGTTAATTACACAGTCGGCTATGAGAATTCCGGCAGGGTGAAAGTGTGAAGCAGCAATTGAGAGAGGGTATCGATAAAGTTGGTGGAGTACAGAATTGCAACACCATTTTAAGATGATTTTGGCAGAGAAAATTATAGCCTGGTGGAGGTATTTCAGTGCTAGATAGTTGGGGCATGAGCCAGGTTTCTGAGAGAGACAAAATATCAGAGGTATGAGTGGATAGCCAGGCATGGAAGAGAGAGACTTTGTTAGTAATGCTCTGAACATTCACAGTTATAAAAGAAAACCTTTTGGTGGGAGTGGTAGAGGGGAGCTGGAAGGATATGTCACAGTTGGTGTTCTGAAGGTGTGCAGGACAAAGAGAAAGAGATGCTACGGTTGGGTCCAAGGTTTGGTGTACATCACCTGATGGCATTAGGTTAGCAAAATGTAGTCTGATAAGAGTGAAGGTGGTTAATTTGGGTGTAGTGTTTGCCAGGGAAGAACAGGGGGAAGGAAGAATTTGAAGGTATAGAAGGTAGTATTTGACTGACAGAAAAGAAATTGGGTTATATGGAAGGAATTGGTAGTATAGGAAGCAACAAGTGGGGAGGTAATAGTAGGAGATGGGTTAATAGGTGGGAGGGTGTGTAGATAACTGGTGGTGGAAGAGAGGAGTAGGAAAATGGATTCATTAAGGACAAGTAGTTGAAGGTATTTTATAAGGTTTGATTTGGAGTTAGACATAATGAGGGAAACTGGGAGGTGTGTGGGAGGCAACTGGGTATGGAGAATTGCAACAAAAAGAGGGATAGAGGAAAAGTATATGTAGCAATGTGTGTTAAATCAGGTATGTAGGAAGAGCTAGACAGTAGTTGAGTGTAGGAGGAAGTAGAAGAGTGGGGAAGGGTGTGGTTAAATTAGGTATGTTGGAAGAGCTAGAGGATTGCTAAGTGTAGAAGGAAGTGGAAGGGTGAGGTAGGGTGTAGTCAAAGGAGGAAAAGTACAAGAAAAATAAAATTGGGGGTGGGTGGTATTGGAGGTAGGGGAGCGGAGGGTGAAATGGAGCGGGATGGCCCAGCTGGATGAGATGAGTGGATGGTACATAAAAAAATCAGAAGTTTTATGCAGGAGGGTAGGTTAGCCACTAACTTGGGGGTTGCTGTGTGTATATTTTATACACACGTACACCCACGCACGTACACCCACACGCGTACACACACACGTACACACACACACACACACACACACACACACACACACACACACACACACACACACACACGTACACACACACACACACACACACACACACACACACACACACACGTACACACACACACGTACACACACACACACATACACACACACACACGTATACACACACACACACGTACACACACACACGTACACACACACACACACACACACACACACACACACACACGTACACACACACACACACACACACACACACACACGTATACACACACACACACACACACACGTACACACACACACACGTATACACACACGTACACACACACGTACACACACACACATACACACGTACACACACACACACACACACACACACACACACACGTACACACACACACACACACGTACACACACACACACACATACACACACACACGTATACACACACACGTATACACACACACGTATACACACACACACACACACGTACACACACACACGTGCACACACACACACACACACGTGCACACACACACACACACACACACACACACACACACGTATACACACACACATACACACACACACGTATACACACACACACGTACACACACACGTATACGTACACACACGTATACGTACACACGTATACACACGTATACGTACACACGTATACACACGTATACGTACACACGTATACACACGTATACGTACACACGTATACACACACACACGTATACACACACGTACACACACACGTATACACACACACGTACACACACACACGTACACACACACACACACACGTATACACACACACACGTACACACACACGTACACACACACGTACACACACACACGTACACACACACACACACACACACACACGTACACACACACGTATACACACACGTATACACACACACGCACACACACACGTACACACACACACACACACACGTACACACACACGTACACACACACACGTACACACACACACGTACACACACACACGTACACACACACACACGTACACACACACACGTACACACACACGTACACACACACACACGTACACACACACACACGTACACACACACACACACGTACACACACACACACACACACACACACACACGTACACACCCCTTTTAATCTACCAAGGACCAAGTTATAAACAAAAGAACTGATGGAATTTATATGGAAAATGAAGAGGGCAAGAGGTAAGTAGGAGAAGATGTGAAGGGATACTTCAGAGCTACAAATTTAAGTCTCATAAATAACACAAGAAGGTTATAATTCAAAGTACAAACTGGTGAGAATGAAAAGGAGGGAATCTGAGAAAAAAAAAAGTGCAGGATATTGGCTATAAGCCTTTAAAAACAAAACCAGCACCCCACGTCCACCCATCACCAAAAGCACAAAATATTACATTTATATAGTAGAAAGTACTCTAAAAACTAGCCAACATGGGACTGAAGAAATTATTTTACCAAAAGGGATGTGACATCAAGAAGGGGTACAGAATGTAGGCAACTGGAGACTGGAATTGACCAGAGAAAACTAGCAAAAGCACAATGGTTTTGAGAACAAAGCTAGAAAAGGAAAAGTTAGAGAGGGAGGGATAAGGCCAAACAGAAGTTGGGGCTGCCTTCCTTACCTAAGGATGAGAGTACAAACAAAGAAAATGTGACAGAGGAGAGTTAAGGGAAAGAATAGCTCTGGTATAGCTTTAAGTTGAGTCAAGAACAAAAGCTGATGTTATAAAAGGAAAAATTAGCAGGGCACATAAAATACTGCACAATAACTATAACAATCAGAAAATGTTAGAAAAAAATTGGAAAGAGAATGGAAAGGCAATTTACAAAGGCACAGTGGGAGGACATGTGTATGGCTGCTAATGTTTAAAGTGCAGAAGGGTTAGGAGCATTGCCTGAAACTGTTTGCATAGGTATGTTTATACACTTACCATAAATGTAGATGTTAGAATGTATTCACTGTTGCAGTCATCACATTTGGGTTATCTACTTGCAGGTATCCCTCAGGTCGGCCTGATTATCAAAGTCTTGGGTCCTGCGTCGGATGATGTCTCATCTTCCATGACATCAGGTAGTCAGTGGTATAAAGCATGCAGCAGACGCCATTACATCAGTTTTTCTTCCCCAGATGTCAGGTGCCCCCAAAATGGGAAGCAATTATATACAAGGTTACATCTCCAACAAAAAAGCAAATACACCAGAAAGCTTTAAGCATAGTAGACAAGAATAGAGGTATAGTCAATAGAAGTCAGGGGGGCTGGAGGGAGGGTAACCAGGGCTGCAACAGTGAATACACTCAAACATCTACATTTATGTAAGTGTACATAACTTTGCTATGTTCTTCGTGTTTCACTGTTGCAGTCATCACATTTGGGTAGATTCCCAAAGCTAAGGATGGGAGGAGGTAATTAGATAGCATTAGGACCAGCTATAAGGCCCTGCAAGACTGCAGTGGCAAAGCCAGCTCTGGATTTAGAAAAACTTGGCAAGTGGTAATGCTTGGTGAAGGTATGTACAGAACGCCAGGTAGCAGCTTCTAGGATGTCCCTGGTAGGGACACCTCTGAGAAAGGCTATAGAGGTAAGATGCAGCCCTGGTTGATTGTGGTCTTCTCCTCTGTGGGGTAGGTTTTCCATGGTGCTTATAACAGAAATGAATGCAATGGCCTATCCACTTAGAAATGGTTTGCTTTGAAATGGCCTTCCCCTCTGCCCCTGCAGCATATGCAACCAGCAGTTCAGATTTCCTGAGAGGCTTAGTCCTGTCCAAGTAAAATCTAATTTGTTAGTGCACATCCAAAGAGTGCAGTATTCATTCCCCTTTGTTCTGTGAATTAGAAAAGAAGGTTGACAATTGAATGGACTGATTAAGGGCCACACTGAATACCACCTTGGGCATAAAGGAAGGATTGGTCCGGAGGGACACCCTGTCTGCATGAAAGATGATGAAAGGCTCCAATGCCATGAGGGCCTGTAATTCAGATACCCTTCTGGCTGAAGTGATGGCTAGAAGGAAGGCTGTTTCCCCAAGAAAGAATTTCAACTCTGCATTTGCAGCTGGCTCAAAGGGAGGTAAAGTGAGCTTTTCCAATAAAAAGTTAAGGTCACAGGCTTGAGTAGGGGCTCTCCTGGGTGGTCTTAAGTTCTTGGCCCCTCTGAGGAATTGCTTCAGCATTGGATAACAGAAAAGGGGTGGCCTCTGTATTATAATGTGCTGAAATGGCTGAGGCATGAATTTTGATGGAAGAAAAGGAAAGGCCCTTGTGAAGCATCTCAGCTAAGTATTGAAGAATATGAGGTAAATTGGGCATTGCTATGCTCATCCCCAGAGTTTGGCTGCAGAAACAGAATCTTTTCCATTTTTCAGCATAGGATTTTCTAGTACTAGGCCTCCTTGCCTCCAGAATGACATCCATCACTTGCTTACTGAGGGATGGTAACGGAGAGATCAGGTAATTAACCAGGCTGCAAGGTTCAGGGTTTGAAGCTGTGGGTGCAGAGGATGGCCCTCCTGCTGGGACAGAAGGGCAAGGGTCTGAGGCAGGTGCCATGGTGCCAGCAGTGACTGTGTGCAAGAGGGGGTACCAGTGTTGGTGTGGCCAGTCTGGTGCAATCAGTATTGTCCTTGGTTTGTCCTGTTTGATCTTTAGTAGTACGTTGGAGAGGAAAGGCAGAGGGGGAAAGGCATAAACTGATAAGTTTTTCCAGGTGAAGGACAGGGCATCCACTTTCCTCCTTGTGCAGAATTTGTCCAATTGCTAGTTCCGAGGGGAGGCAAACAGATCTTTCTCTGGGCACCCCCATTTGTTTCTCAACATTTTCAATATCTTTGGTTCCAATTTCCACTCGTGTGGGTCCATGAGATTTCAGCTTAGGTCGCCTACCAGTGGATTTAGCTTTCTTGGCAGGAATTGAGCTTGTAGGCGCACTTGGTAGCTCAAGGCTTTGTTCCACAGAGCCATGGCTAGTCTGCAGAGAGGGTATTGAGTGGGTTCCCCCCCTGCTTGTTTATGTACCACATAACAGTGGTGTTGTCCGTCTTTACCAATAATTGTCCTGGATGAATGTGGTCCTTCAAGGCTGTCAGAGCATTCTGTACAGCTAACATTTCTTTTTGATTGATATGCAGGTGCATTTGACTTGGGTTCCATTTACCCTGAATGCACTGCCCTGTCAAGGAAGCCCCTGATGCATAGTCTGATGAGTCTGTTAGGGTTTGGGCGGCAGGGGGTAGAGTGAATGGCAGTCCCTTGTTTTGGTGGCAGGCCTCTGCCCACCAAAGGAACTCTATCTTTAGACAAGGTATGATAGGAATCATTGATTCTAGATCCTGAAAATGTTGATACCATAGGCTTTTTTAGATACCACTGTAGTTTCCTCATATGCAGTCTTGCACATGGAATTAGCAGAATGCAAGAGGTCATGAACCCCAGGGCTTGCAGTATTTTCCTTGCAGATAGCTGGGTCTTTGTAGCCAGTAGTTTGAAGTAGGCCGTCAAATGAACTTGTTTCTCTGGCATCATGTAGGCCATCTGGGAAGTTGTATTCAAGCTTGCTCCCAGGAGTAAAATTTGTTGGCAGAGTACAAGATGTGATTTCTTTTTGTTTATGGTGTACACCAGAGAAGTTAGTAATTTCTTTACAAATGTTAAATGATTATATAGTATGTCCTGGCTTTCTGCCCGAATTAGACAATCGTCCAGGTAAGGGTATATTTGAATATTACTTTGCCTGCAAAATGCAATGACTGCAGCTAAGCACTTTGGCTTATCTACTGCGCCCAGGATATTCACAAAGGGCAGTGCAGAGAACTAATAGTGCATATAGCCTGCTCTGAAACATAGGTATCTTATGCAAGATTCCCTTATTGGGATGTCCGAGTAGAGGCCTCCTTTAAATCCAGTGTTGCCAACCAGGCATTTTTGCCTACCATGGGAAGCAGCTGATGAAGAGTTAGCATCTTGAATTTTGGGATTACCATAAAGGTGTTTAAGATAGACAGGTCCAGGATAGGACACCAGGAATCGTATTTTCTGGGTACCAGGAAAAGTCTTGAGTAGAAACCTTGCCCCCATTCTAATTCTGGGGCAGGCTGAATAGCCCTGATGCTTAGAAGAGATAGAACTTTTTGAGCCTCTGCCCACTGATTTGGGGGTAGGTCTGGCCAACCATTTGGGGTTGGTAATGAGTGAAGTGGAATCTGTATCCTTGGGAAACTATATTTAAAATCCATTTGTCCTGGGTAATGAGTTCCCAATTTTTTGCATGCAGGGCGATCTTTCCCACTAAAGGAACAGTCAGTTGAGCAGGGCTTGGAAGGTTTAAAGTTAAGTCATTGAGATAGTTTACCATAGGTGGGCGTCTTACTACTCCCTGCTTTGGAAGTGGGAGCCCCCCACTGCTTAGGCTTGTGAGTATCTTGGGACTGAAGCCTGGGTGTTCTGGGTTTGGACTGAAGGCCTGGAAGAGGCAGGAAAGGACCAATTCTTAGACGTCCAATGCCTACTAAATCTGGGAGGCTGTACAGTTTGCATAGATTTAGCTTTTTCCTCCATCTTTTTAAGTACTTCTGCTTTGTTGCCAAACAGGCGGTCTTGGTTTAAGGGAACATCCAGTAATTTAGCTTTAACATGATCTGGCAAAGATTGCTCCTTAAGCCAAGCATGCCTACTAAGTACAGACCCAGTGACAGCAGCCCTGCAAGATCCCTCTAATGAATCAAAGCCACATTGCAAAGTATGTTTTCCAAATTGTTCAGCATAATGCATTAAAACCTGTAATTCTTTATTTTCAGCACAGTCAGGAATGATCATTTTCTGTTTAAGCAATCCAA
Organism: Protopterus annectens; assembly: GCF_019279795.1. NCBI lineage: Eukaryota > Metazoa > Chordata > Ceratodontiformes > Protopteridae > Protopterus > Protopterus annectens. Next base: position 563,298,251 of record NC_056729.1, read on the forward strand.
TAATATGCTGCTGATACCTTAACATATGAAACTGGCAGTTTAAGGCCCTAATGGCTAAAGTTGCAGAAGTGTATACCTTCTTACCCCATCTATCCAGCGTCATGGAATCTCTATCAGAGGGGGGTAGGGTTTTTGGCAGTAGTGGCCTTAATGCCCTTGGGTCCCTGTGAAATGGTCTCAGGATCCGCACCAGGATTTTTAAAGAGGAACTTGAGAGAGTCGGGTAACCTATAATACCTATCAGGTTTTCTAGGAGTAAGAGGTGAAGTGTCAGGGGCCAGGCTACATTCCAAGAAGGCATCATCTACAATGTCCAGTACAGGAGGTATAGCTAAAGGTCTGTGCTGAGGCAGGAGTAAGAATTCACTAAGCTTCTTTTTGAAATCAGAGCAATCCCCAGTAATTCCCAGCAGAAATGCTCCATAAGAGTATCCAAGGTTTCACCAAAAGAGAAATCCTCTGGAGGGGAAGCAGAGGGAATGGAGTCTTCTGCATCAGAATCCTCATAGGTAGATAAGGGCAAATCCTGGTCATCAGAAAAAACAGAAATTTCAGAATCCTGTTCAGAAGAATCAGAAGGAAAATCAGTCCTAGGTCTCTTAGAGGGAGAAGGGTGGCTTCTGCTGATTAGAGTAATAAGGTCTTCAGCCATTCTTATTTGTTTTTTTAGGCATAGGGGCCTGACCATGCGGTCTGGGTGTCAGTTTTCTGGGCATGGTTCTAGTTTTAGGCCTTGAAGAAGATGGCAGTTTAATATGCAAGTCAGTAGGCCTGAATACACCCTCAGAAGCCGGTACCTGCACAGCGGCTCCGGACCCATCCATGGTAGAGACATCCACAGTCTATGAAGCATCTCGCGGCATACCGGACTCCGAATGGGTCTCAGTAGAGGCCTGCGAATCTGAAGTAGTGGATATTAGGGGCTGCGAAAGCGCCTCACTGAGTACCGGCGAACGAGTGACTAGCTTAGGAGAAGCGTCGTCGGCAGCTTTGGACCTATGCTGTCTATCTCTGTCTTTATCTTTGCGTTTTTTCGGAATGTCGGTAGTCGGGTGGCTTACCGAAGCCATTTCTGGATAATTGAACAGAGTACCAAAATATTTAGATGTGAAAATGAACAGACGACGAATAGTACGAGGTTTAAATAAGGCACAAAACCAACAGCGAGGTACGTCGTGGTCTGGGCCTAAGCAAAGAATGCAGTACGAATGAAAATCTTTACGAGGTATTTGCTTTCCACAAGAAATACAATTGTTTACTTTTACTGACATCGGTTTAGAGCAAGAAAAAGGTTCCCCAACGAGTTACTTAGCTTAGTTGAAAACTTTGGATCTGAAACTCAAAAATGAAAATTTCATGAGTCGGACGATCGGCACTTGCGAACTGCTTCTGCTTCGGGCACTGTACAGCAAGAAAGATTGATGAAATGGCGTCATCTGCATGCTTTATACCCCTGACGTCAAGGAAGATGAGACAGCAACTGACGCAGGACCCAAGACTTTGATAATCAGGCCGACTGAGGGCTACCTGCAAGCAGATAACCCAAATGTGATGACTGCAACAGTGAAACACTAAGAACATCTCCCAAGTTGCAGCTTCCAGAATGTCCCTGGTAGGGACTCCTCTGAGAAAGGCTGTAGAGGTTGAAGTTGCCCTAGTTGAATGTCTTCTGACCCCTCTGAGGGAGTGGTTTCCCATGGTGTTTGTAACAGAAATGGATACACAGTGTGCTATCCATTTGGAGATGGTTTGTTTCGATATTGTCTTGTCCTCTGCCCCTGGTGCAAAGCGGACTAGTAACTGGTCAGATTTCCTAAAGGGCTTAGTCCCATCAAGTTAGAATCTGAGTTGTCTGTGCACATCTAGAGAGTGCAGGATCCTTTCCCCCTTATTTTGAGGATTAGGGAAAAAGGTGGGCAAATGGAGAGAATAGTTTGAGAGCCACACTGGACACCACTTTAGGCTTGAAAGTTGGGTTAGTCCTGAGGGAGACCCTGTCAGCATGAAAAATGATAAAGGGTTCCACAGCCATAAGTGCTTGTAGCCCAGACACTCTTCTACCTGAAGTGATGACCAGAAGCAAGGCTGTTTTCCAAGAGGAGAATTTTAACTCTGCTGATGCGCTGTAGGCTCAATGGGGGGGGGGGGGGTACCGTGAGCTTTTCCAACACAAAGTTAAAGTCCCAAGCAGGGGTAGGGGCTCTTCTTGATGGGGCTCTTCTTGATGGCCTTAAGTTGTTAGCCCCTCTCAGGAACTGCTTGATGAGAGGGTGTGAGAAGAGAGGTTTCTCAGTGCTGTAATGAGCAGTGATGGCAGAGGAATGGATCTTAATGGAAGAGAAGGATAGGCCCCTGTCTCTGTCTTTATCTTTGCGTTTTTATGGAATGTTGGTAGTCGGGTGGCTTACCGAAGCCATTTCTGGATAATTGAACACAGTACCAAAATATTTATATGCGAGAATGGTCTGCTATGTAATCCAGGATGAGAGGTAAAGAGGGCTGTGCTAGGTGGATCCACTCCTTTAGTCTGGATCCAGAAACAATACCTTTTCCACTTATCAGCATAGGATTTTCTAGTACTGGGTCATCTGGCTTCACGTATGACATCCAGTACCTGCTTGCTTAGGCTGGCCACTGGATGAGAAGTCAAGGAATAAAGCCAGGCTGCAAGGTTCAGGGTCTGCAATTGCAGATGCAAAAACTGTCTCTCCTGCTGAGTCAGGAGAGTTGGCATCTGGGGGTGGTGCCATGGAGGCAACGATGACAGACTGCAGAGTAGTGGGTACCAGTGTTGGCGTGGCCAGTCTGGGGCAATCAGGAATTCCCTTGGTCTTTCCTCCCTTACCTTGAGTAATACTGTTGTAAGAAGTAGAGGGGGAAATGCCTAGATTGAGAGGTTTGCCCACTGGAAAAATAGGTCATCCACTTTCCAGGCCTTGCTGTGAAGTTCCCTGGTGCAGAATTTGGTGAGCTGGTGGTTGTAGGGGGAGGCAAATAGGTCCACCTTCAGGGTACCCCCTTTTCTGGGTCATAAAAGACTGAAGGTTTTGTGGTTTAAATTGCCACTTGTGTGTGTCTAGGAGATTTCTGCTTAAGTTATCTGCCAGAGAGTTTTGGTTGCCTGGCAGGAATTGAGCTTGCAGGTGAATATGCATGGCTGAGGCCATGTTCCAAAGGGTCATGGCTAGCCTGCCGAGTGGGTTCCCCCCTGCTTGTTGATGTACCACATCACTGTGTTGTCGGTTTTGATTAGAGGCCCCGGAGACCGTAGGGATCTGAAAGCTGTCAGAGCACGCTGAACAGCTAGCATCTTTTTGGTTGATGTGCAAATGAATTTGATTTGGGCTCCAGTGGCCCTGAATGCACCTGCCATCCAGATGTGTCCCCCAGGCATAGTCTGACGTGTCTGTGGTTAGGGTCTGGGCGGCGTGGGGTTGTGTAAAGGGAAGCTCCTTGCTGGTGGGCAGCAGCATGCAACCACAAAGGAACTCTTTCCATAGATAAGGTATCACAGGTATGATAGTATCCAGGTCCTGCGAATGTTGGCACCAAAGACTTAAGTACCATTGAAGTTACCTCGTATGCAGTCTGGCATATGGAATTAGTAGAATGCAGGAGGCCATGAACCCTACAGCTTGAAGGATTTTCCTTGCGGATAACTGGGTTTTGGTGGCCATTTGAGAGAAGCAGCCAGTCAGATAGGCTTGTTTTTCTGGAGTAAGGAATGCATCTGGGATGCTGTCCAAGCTTGCTCCCTGGAATACAATTTTTTGACTGGGGGCTAGTTTGGATTTCTTTTCGCTGATAGTGTACCCCAGGGAGGTTAGAAGGTCCTTTACAAATGCCAGGTGCTGCAACAGCTTTTCCTGTCTGCCTGAATTAGGCAATCATCCAAGTAGTATTAAATTTGAATATTTCTCTGTCTGCAGTAGGCAATGGCTGGGGTCAGGCATTTTGTGAAAACTCTGGGAGCAGTGGATAAGTCAAATGGAAGTGCAGAGAACCGATAATTCATAGATCCTGCCCTGAAACGTAGATATTTCCTGCAGGAGTCCCTGACTGGGATGTGCAAATAGGCCTCCTTTAGGTCTAGGGTTGCTAACCAGGCATCTTTGGACAGCATAGGGAGAAGCTGCTGTAGGATGAGCATTTTGAATTTTGGTACCACAAGGAAGGTGTTTAGAATGGATACATCTAAGATTGGGTGCCAGGTGTTCTCTTTTCTGAGTACCAGTAAAAGTCTGGAATAAAAACCTTGGCCTATCTGTTCTTCAGGAACAGGCTATATTGCCCTTCTTGAGAGCAGGGACTGAACTTGGTTTTGAGCCTCTGTCCACTGGTGTGGAGGAAGGTCTGGGAACCTTTTTGGGGTTGGCAGCGTGTGGAAATAAATTTGTACCCCTGGGATACTATGTTCAGGACCTATAGATAGTTGGTGATGGAGGTCCAGTTTTTTGCATGGTGGGCAGGTTTTCCTCCTAGGGGCAAGAACAATTGGGCAGAGGTGAGGAGAGAAGTTGAGAAGTCATTGTGAATTCTTCCCATAAGGGGGTGGCTTAGCACTCCCTGTCTTAGAAGTGGAGGTACTCCATTGCTTAGATCTCTGCATACCCGGAGACTGTAGTCTGGGGGGGGGGTCAGTTTCCCCAAGGTCAAGTTTGAGATGGCCTTGAGGAGGCTGGAAAGGACCAATGTTTTGAGGGGCAATGCCTACTGAATCTTGGAGGTTGCACTTGCAAAAAATCTTTGACTGTCTGCATAGACTTGGCTTTTTCTTCCATCTTCTTTAAAACCTCTTCTGCTATGGTGCCAAACAGATTGTCCTTGTTCAGCGGTGCGTCCAATAATTTTGATTTGACATGGTCTGGCAAGGTCTGCTCCTTAAGCCAGGCATGCCTTCCAAGTACAGAATCTGCGACTACTGCCCTGCAAGATGCTTCTAGGGTGTCAAAGCCACACTGCAGGGTATGCTTGCTGACTTGGCTTGCAGAATGAATAAGTTCCTGTAATTTTCTGCACAGTCAGGGAAGGTAGATAAATTTTTACTCAAGTTCCACAGTATGTTGCTGGTATTTCAGCATGTGGAACTGACAATTTAATGCTCTGATGGCAAGAGTTGCAGAGGTGTATACTTTTTTACCCCATCTGTCTAAAGCTCGGGAATCCCTGTCCGAGGGGGTGGGATTCTTAGCTATAGCTGCTTTTATTCCTTTAGGTCCTTGGGAGGATTTTTGAAAAGTAATTTGTGCGAGTCAGGGACTCTGTAGTACCAGTCAGGTTTCCTGGGAGCAGGGGGTAAAACATCAGGAGTTAGACTGGACTCCATAAAGACATCATCCACAATATCCAGAATAGGACAGATAGCCAAGGATCTGTGCTGTGGTAAATCTAAAAATTCCCCGAGTCTCTCTTTGGATCGAGGATAATCCTGGCATTCCCACTGGAAATGCTCTCTCAGAGTATGTAGGGTTTCACCAAAAGAAAAATCCTCTGGAGGGGAGGGCAGAAGGAATGGATTCCTCTGCATCTGAATCCTCATAGGCAGACAAGGGCATGTCTTCATAATCAGAATGTCAGAGACAGACTCTTGGTCAGATAATGCTGCTGGGGACAAGTCTCTTTCTTTTAGCAGGGGAAGGCTGGCTTCCCCTGATCAGCATGACAAGGTCTTCCTTGCCACAGTCACAGATGCTTTAAATGGCGGAAGTAGGCGCTTGAGTTAGGGTTGTCGTTTAAGCGTAGCTCGTACTCTCGGCCTTAGAAACTCAGTAGTTTTAGCAAGAACTGAAGATGCGAAAGAAGTCAGTTTGTGTCGAATATCGTTAGTGCGAAGAACTTCCTCAGATGCCGGTGCCTGCACAGCGGCTCCGGACCCATCCAAGGTAGAGAAGCGCCTCACTGAGTACCGGCAAACTGGCAACTAGCTTAACGGAAGCATTGTCGGCAGTTTTGGACCTGTGCGGTCTGTCTTTATCCTTACTTTTTTTGGAAGATCGGTAGTCAGATGGCTTACCAAATGAAAGTATTTAGCTACAATAAGGGCCCAACGACGAATACTTCGGGTGTTGAACAAAGCACAAAACTGGCAGTGAGGTACGTCGTGGTCTGGGCCTAACAGGTGATGTAGTAAGAATGGAAATCTCAGTGTGGTATTTGCTTTCCACAGGCGAGACAATGGTTAACTTTTTCTGACATTGGTTAGAGCAAGAAAAAAGGATCCCCAACAGGGTACTTACCTTTAGAAGACTTCCAACTTCAATTTCAGAAACGAAAACTCAGGTACCGGTCAACCGGCACTCGTGCAAACTGCTTCAGGCTCCTCGGCAAGAAAGACTGATGTAATGGCGTTGGTTGCCTGTTTTTATACCACTGATGACCTGACATCAGTCCTGAAGAGACAACAACCGACGCAGAAATACTAAGCCTCTGGTATTCAGGCCGACTGAGGGCTACCCCCCTGGCAGGATAACCCTAGTGAGATGACTGCAACAGTGAAACACGAAGAAAATCTGGAAGTGGGATCTTCAGAAAAAGAAAGGAGGAAATTACATATAAATGGAATTCATGGGCACAATACATAAAAAGTAAAGTTGTAAACGAGTGAAATTTAAGGAAAGGCAGGAAACGAGCAACTTCTACATTAAAAACATTTACATTAAATCAGTTCCAAGCCAGTCAGCTGAGAGTTAAAGGTCTAAGAATTCTAAAGCTGCTGTTGGCTATGATTTTTTAACTTACTGTTGCACTGTAATAGTTCCTTTACATGGAGAAAAGAGTTTAAATTTCTTAATCTGCTTTTAAATTTATTTTAAAAGTCTGCATCTGCTTTAGCTAATGTCTTTAAGCCTATATTAATAATTCTTGTCCTATCTCTCAACTGTCCAGATTTCCATATTTTTTGCCTGCTCCTCATAAAATCTGTGGTTTTCTGGCAAATCAGCAAGGAACGAGTTCACTAAATAATGACAAAAAATTGAGTTTCAGAAAATCATATCCTTCAGAAAATGCAAATGCATGATAACACAACCATTCATTCTAGCAACTTTCTAAGTTTAAAACAGCAATATTTAAAATGAGACATGTGTCCCTATTTTGGGGCCTTTGCACCCCCCATTATTTTTGGCTTTATCCAGACTTCTTGTGCTAAGAGGTTGAGAGAGATGTTTGCAGTACATAGCTGCACTGCACTTTGCCGCTCAAGTGATCTAAGTATTAAGCCCTACTTTCATTCTTAAAGTGAGACTAGTTCTGGACTGAGAAAAGCAAAGCTCTCTATGAATGCTCTAAATACCTTCTACAGAGGAGCCATGGAGAGCATCACCACCAGCAACTGCACGGTATGGTTCATTAACAGCACAATGGCCAAAAGGAAGAAGCTGCAAAGAATTATAAGAACAGCAAAAATGATTGTGGGCACTAGTCTTCCTACCTTACAGAAGCTCTTTGAAAGGAGATGTGAAAAGAGGTTGCGCAAAATACTGAGTGACACTTCTCATCCAGCATATGGTTGGTTCACTAAACTTGATTCTGGTAGGTTACGGAGTATCTGCTGCAGGACCTCCGGATTCATGAACAGTTTTTATGCAACTGCAATAAGAAACACAAATGGCCGCGATGGTGCAGCAGTTAGCGTTGTCACCTCACAGCAAGAGGTTGTCCCATTTGATTTTTGGCTGGAGCGCCTTCTGTGTGGTGTCTGCGTGTCCTCCCACGGTCGAGTGATGTTTAAAGACATGCAGGTAGGTGCATGCATGAATGGGTGTGCCTTCTCTGAAGGCTGGGCGTTGGGCTGGCAACTCTGCGCAGTAAAATTCCACTGCCAATCATTAGCAGACCGGAGTTCTGCTGTGGCAACCCCTAACTGGGAAAAGCCGAAAGACTTTTTAATAAGACTCACAAATGCAGAAGTAAATCTGGATTATCAAAACTATAATGAATTGTCATGCTCTCATTCTTTTTCGTTTTTTCCCCCATACAGTAACTCTATTTATTGCATACTAAAATTAATATATTCTCATTCAAGTGCAATTCCAGTCACTTCCTTATATGCAGTATCACCCAATCTTCACCTCTGTGTATAGTGCACTTTTCATGTGTTAATCTAGTAGTCAGTGCTGTCCAGTGTAATAAATGGTGTACAAGCATGTGTGTCAGATATTTAGATAATTTGTACTATAGTTGTTTATTCTTTTAATACCCATTATGTCTGTCTTTTTTGTGTTTGTTTTCTCCTGTAAAAGCTGACACTCGAAATTTCATTTAGGTAGCACTTGCGTTTCCTAAACAATAGTTTCTTTGAATCTCTGAATTTTAAAAACTAGTCTTTGCATTAAGGCAGTTCCAGGCCAGTCAACTCAGAGCTAAAGGGTCTAATTATTTTTTCCCTCTCACTCGCCCTTTCATAGCTGGGAACATATTCTCTACAACCTCTTTAGCCAGCTTGACTGAGCTGGGCATCTTGAGACAGCGTAATAATTCTCTCATGCTGTCTGATGAGCATCTATTCAAACAACATAACACAGTTTCTAAGAGATGTACATATATACTTGGGAGGCGAAATTCTCACACACAGTAAATTCAAGATACCAAAATAGCAGTATACAACATCTCTCAAAGGCCATCACAGTACACAATTCAAATGTTACGGTTCTAAATGTTACTTTTTCTAAGCCACAAAGCTCTCCAACACACAACACAGGCACAACACACAGTCAAGCAAGTTAAATCTACCTCCTCACAAGGAGTCCCAAAGTCCAGATGCGGAGCCTATAAGGTAGGCATCAACCCAACCAAACATTCTTGTTTCAACTCCAAAGACAGACATACAGATGTGCCTCCTACTAGGCTGAGCAAGGAAAGAGTGATGGTCAGTTGATTGTCTGGTGTCAGGATCAGTCCTCTCACACATGCACTCAAGTAAAGTACCAGTATGACTGTCATAATTCATGTAGGTGTCAATGACTTGAGATGCATCTCCCTGGACTATATGGAGAGACATGACAGATGTCAGACTGTGTCCAAGGCAGGTAGGAGTCTAGCACTGAACAGCATTCTACCTTCTCCAAGGATCATGCCACAATATGTGAAAAAACTAGTGTAGTTTTTTTTTTTTTTGACATTCAATGGTGGTCCAATATTTATCACCCAAGGAGTATATGGTCAACAGAACATCCTGCTTCACCTGGCATGGCTTGCATCTCTCCCCTCTACAGTTTTGATCATTGGCAAAGATTGTTCACCGTCATAGTACTTTAGGCAATGCTGACCTAATAAACCTACCAACATAGCAAAACAAGCAAAGGAAAATATGAAGGAGTTAATGATCAATGCTAGGAGCCTAAACAAGAAACTCCACTACCTACAAGCCCTTCGCATTCTGGGGGACACAGATGTCTGTGTAGTGACTGAGACATGGTTTAAAATAGCAAAAACTCACTCTGGCTGAACAGGGTTATAAAGCTTTCCACACATTTAAAACAAGCTACTGCTCAGGAGAGGGAAAAAAGGGTGAAGGCATCTCAGTCTACATCCAGAACAGCGTTGTATAGAGGCTGATAAAAGCACTAGGATGACTGCAGCTTATTCATGTCATAGGCATCAGAAAAAAATCTCATACCATATATGTCAGCTAGCTAGAGGACTCCCTCTGACACAAGAAAGCCTTACAATGTCCATCTACAGAAACTGGAAATCACTCCGTGTTGAATCCAATACCATTTTCCTAGGTGATCTAAACTAGGATACTATAACACTGGGAAATCGACACCACCATAGGAAGTTCATCCCGGGGATCACTTCAGTGGCCTTGCTTGACAGGGGAACTGCAAACTAACTCTGGGTGGCATGATGCCAGGGAATCTTCTTGGGCTAGGCTTATATAGGCTCCTGAAGTGCACAAGCACAGAGATTCCTAGACTTTGTCAATACAAATGCCCTGAAACAATCACAGTACCCACCAAGGGGTACAACCATCTTGGATCTTGCTCTTACTAATATGGGAGCATCTTGCACCATCCCTTGTGTATCTTAATTTGTTGGATCTGATCATTAGCTTCTTTCAAAATAAAATTGAAACCAGAGATCCCTTTCACCCAAAGTACTTTCATAAATTTCTTTAAGACAAACTACGTACTCCTAAGCGATACATTGGCAAGCTTCAAATCCCCACCAAACCAAGTTAACCCTACTAAATACACAGAAACCTACACCACCACACTAGAACAGGTGAATAACTGCACTGATACAGCTGTACCCAGTAGAAACAAATGCAGGGCAAACCCCAGAAACAATCCCACATGGTGGAACCATAAACTCAACAAGCTTTTAAAGGAAAAGAATTCTGACCAAACATAAAAGTAACTGACACATTATGGGAATGAAACAAAAAAACAACTAATTCAGGAGCTTAATAAAATCCACCAAAGCCAGCTTCAAGGCTAAAACAGCTACCTAAGCCAAAGAATCAACAAGGCATTTTCTTTAATAAGATATTTTCATAGCCTCAACAGCACAACACAGCAATTCACGGAGCGGATTGTGAACGATGTTACCAACACTGAGGGTGAAGATGTAGCAAACCTACTGGCCAATAAATTTAGCTGCAACTTTACCCCTCTCTCCTCTGTGTCTGTTCCTCAAGATAGGTCTGAAACTTGCTTGCCTCAAGCTCAAACAAAATCAGAACCTAAAAATAAATATTGTATTAATAGGTCTTGATAATATCCCTGGATCTTAAATAGCACATATAACGATTCAGACACACCCCTAACACTGCTCAATTTCAGTCTCCAAACAGGTTTTGCACCTAGCAAATGGAGATCTACTGTCATTCTCCTGCACAAGGTAAAACCTTCCACAGACAAGCAATTACAGACCCAGAAGCCTGACCAGCCTCAAATGCAAAGTCATGGAAAGACTGATCTAATCATACAGGACATAGGGAACCTACACACATTGGGACAAGCTCAGTTCTGATTCAACAAGGGCAGGTCACACAATCAACCCAGTGGATTATTTTTTTGAAAAGGTCATCAAAGCAATCCCTGAAGGCAAAATAGTACACACCACATACATTGACCTGGCCAAAGCTTTTCACACACTTCCCCAGTCTGGCATTGAGGTAAAGCTAAAACTAGGAATAAACCTCTATGTCACTCGTTAGCTGACTCACAGACAGAATATAGGAAATAAAAATATGGGAAGTTACCTCCACAAAGAGACCAATAGAGAACTAAAGGAGTTCTGTGCTGGAACCTCTCCTATTTGGCCTCTACTTTTCTGAAATAAATGCCAATACCAAAGGGCTCTAGCGGATTAAGTCTGGTGATGTCAAGTTAGAACAGTCACTGAATCCTCAAAAGACTTGGCCATCTTGCAGGAAGGTTTGTCCCAAATAAATAACTGATGTCAAAACCATGGACTGAAATGAAATGCCAAAAAATGCATTATTGTACCCCGTGGGAAGTAATCTATTCCAGGGAACTACTTTATTAATAAACGCCAAAGAGTTGATACAGATGTTCGGGACTTGGTAAATTATGTGGACAGTGATGTAACTTTTGACCCAGCATGTGTCCATTGTTGTAAGAAAGTCTTTTTATATTGCCCAGCTTATAAACAAATGGATTGTGTCTAGATCTAGAGATATCACTGACCCCCCTTCACTCTGCTCTCATTAGGCCAATCCCTGAACACAATGTCTCCTTTGACATGCATCTGTCCAAACACATGAAATAACGAACGCCTGCAGAGATACTTAAAAGGCTTAAACAACATGTCCAACGTGGAGAGACTCAAAGCTCAGTAACTATACTCTGTATCCTACAGCCTACTAAGAGATGAACTCTGTCTGGCATACACTGCATCAATACTGGATTTACTGCCCATCAGTAAGTCAACATGAACAGTCGGCCTAGTGATCTAAATCTCTTTTGCAACATCAACAAAACAGTTTGGAGGGACATGTACATCTCACAGAAAATACCACTGCTATAGAACAGACTCCCCAGCCATATGTATATGGACAGGGATGAGCTTTGTTTTTTAAAGTACACCCTGGAGCTATAGATTATCCCATGCAAGGGTCCCCTTGAGTTATCTATGGTATGATCCTGGTTATTCTCTTTAGGGGTACTATATGATTGACCATGGGATGGGCAAGGCTCATCTCTAACCAAATGGGATTGGTGATTTGAGCACAAAAAGGGAAACTGTCCAAGCTTAAAATGGCCCTCAAGGGCAGCTAGCCTAGCACGTGCCTATAAACCTACAGAATGCTGGAATGAGTAAAAACTGTTTATTTACTGGGAAAGTCCACTTGGCCAAGAGCAGCCCATTTTCAGAGGAGCCCCAGGGAGAAAAGCTCCACAAAAAGACAAGTTAGTATGTACACAGCATTCACTGTTCATAAAACAAAATGCACTGTGAAAAAATACAAGTAGATTAAAGAAATACAAGGCACAGATATAATCTGTTAAAAAGAAAGTACACATATACTTGATGAAAATAAATGTTATGGTATTTTTTTTTTATTTATATGTGCCCTTAAAACTTTTAAAAAGTAATATTAATAAAGATGTTTAAATACTTTTTAAACAAGTAAAGGTAGTAACATTGGATGATGTTAGTTAATGTTTGAATTCAACATCAACATTTTAAATTGAATTCAACATCAACATTTTAAATTGAATTCAAAATGGTGTGAATACAGGATTTCTTAGATACAAATATAAATTTGCCTTTATATCATCAATAAATTAATGTACTCATTATAATTATGCTTGTGTTGTCTATTATCATCATTCCTCGACCAGTGGGTCTCAGATCTGACCCCTTATCTGACTTTGGCACCATAGCTCAAGCTCATCCCCTTATCCATAATCCCTCTTTAGCTTGGATTACCTCAAATTGAGTTTGCTCTCTATACTGCCCAATGTTGTACTGTTGGATAAAGGCCAGTAAGAATGCACTGCAACTGCAAATCAAATCCAGGTAAACTAGCAGGAAGAGAAGAAAAAGGTTGGAGCTCATCAGAAAGGCAGGCAGGACAACACTCCTCAGGACATACTAGGAGTCCATATGAAAATCTTCCAAGCAGGAAGGTGGTCGTTTTAGTCTTTCCTCAACATTCAGCCGTCCAAACAGCACAGATTTGTCATTATGGAGAGTACATAACTTTTGTAACCGATGTATTTTCATCCATTCAACCGATGGAGCAGAGTTTCCAGTTACAGAACTCCAAGATGGTCCTCAAGGAAGGATATTGTGGAGTATGGTGGAGCCAAACACTGCCCTATCCCTACACAAAATGCCCAATTTATAATAAGCAATAAAAGTATAAGTATTAGGCCAAGTTCCAGCTGCACAAATGTCATCTATGGAAGCTTTAGACCAGAAAGTAAGGACGTGCCCACAGATCTGGTGGAATGACCATCAGGAGATTTAAGTAATGTTGATCCTTCCTTCATATAATGAGCTATCTGGCCAAAGTTACCTTTGAAAGCGACTTGCCCAATTTAGCTTTGGAAAAGAAAACAAATAGCTGGCCTGATTTTTCTGATATCTTTAGTTATGTGACAGCAGACTCTAAGCTACCTATGAACATCCAACAGGTGTAGCAGGTATTCTCATTTGATGAAAAAATTAAAGAAAACAGGAAAGTCGATGGACTGATTTACAGCAGCTTCTAAAGCTGCCTTAGGTAGAACTGAAGGATTAGTACAAAGGGACACCACATCTTTGTGAAAGAGCAGATAATACTGGCTGAGAAGAGAGACCCTAGAGTTTTGATACCGATTGGCCGATGTGATCTCAACCAGAGAAATGATTTTCCAAGATAAACCTAGAGTCCCCCTTGGCAGACGGCTCAAAGCTTGAAGAAATATTGTTAGATCTCATACAGGAGAGATATACTTAATGGGTGGACGCAGCAAGAAGGTAACCGAGAAAGTCTTTACATAGTCTTGATGATGCCAAGAATGAATGGGTTTCTCCCATGTGAAAATTAGAGTGTTGCAAGTTGGACCTTTACTGTAGAATAACTAGCTCCTCTACTGAAAACTTAAAGGGAAAATCTTTTCCATTTGCTGTTATAAATCCTCCTTTTGGAATTCTTCGGAAAGGATGTTGAACCAGTGAAGAAAGCCTGGACTGTCTAGCAATCACTGGAAGTGGAGAAAGCATGCTGTTAACCTGCGGGTCCAAATGTCTGGATGAGTTTTCCCTGATATAGGAGACAGAAGATCCAGAGCTGGATCCAACACCCAGCGATGGTGTATTAGATGAGGCCACAGGAAGGGAAACCATACTTATCCAGGCCAGAAACAGGACAATGAGGATTACTTTGCTCTTCCAAAACACTTTATGAAGAAACTTGGGAAAGACAGGAGTGGTGCTAGAGTTAAGCTCAACAGGGTCTTCTTTCCCCACTGATTCTGCCAAGCCCAATCCCTTGGCTGTGGTTTTGCTAGACAGTAGGCAGGGACAGTGGGAATCTCTTTCATCCATATATGCATGTCACTAATTAGATGACTAGGCATTTGGTTACCTTAAGACAATCAGAGTTATTCCTGCCGTTTACCCATGCTTCATTGAATTTCTTCACTTTGACATTCAGAGCAGTGGATAGAAATCACATCATGTCAACACCCATCTCAGGCCTTCGTGATGCTTTGTTTCAATTAAAAGGCATAAAGATGACCAGGGTTCAGTCATAAATCAAAGAGTCTCTCTGCGATTCCCCCCTCTGGGGGATCAGGACAAAGTACCTGCTGCATCTGGGGTTGACAGAAGCGAAGAGGTCACAGCATGGATGTTTGGACTGACGAAACAAATTTTCGCAACTACTGGGTTGACAGACCAATCACAAGGGAGAAACATGGACCTGCTCTATTTGTCTTCTAATGCACTGGACATTCCTGGGATATGCATTGCCAAACGAAAGCAGCCATAACAGATGAATAGATCGCCCAATGCCACACTCTCAAAGCTTCTCAACACAAGAAGTAGGATCAGGTTCCTCCTGTTTACGGAGATGTTGTCGATCTGAACACCAACAATCTCTGGAAAGACAGACTCTTAAAATGTCTGCAACGTCAACAGGACTGCCATCATTTCCAGGACACTGACATGAAGACTGACCTCCAAATAAAAACCGAATGTCTAGGACTGTCCTTCCAAGGTAATACCATCCTCCCCAAATTGGGAGGCATTCAAAGTCATTGAGGCTTTGGATGCCAGAAAGACAAGGTACCCCTGAGAAATTTCTTTTGCAGTGATCCACCAAACTAAGTGTTCTCTGCAAATCTTTGTAATCCTTATCAATGCGGTCAGGTGGTGTCATCTTACTGACCACTGCACTGCAATCCTCCATTGCAATAGCCTCAAGTAATATCTTGATAAGTGTACTAGAGCTGTGGAAGCTGCCATAGAGAAAAAGCTGCAATGCTAACTTTGCTGGAAGAGAGACATGAAGGGCTCCACAAAAATCACAAAGGTGAATCCAAGTGTGCCTCCTCACAGCAATCCCTGAACCCATGGCTCTGGAAGCTCTCAAGAGGCATGAGAAACTAGCCTCGTGGATGCATTTGAAAGGGACTAGAGGGTAGCCAGTTGCAAAGAAACGCCCTTTCCTTCAGCACTGGGAAACTTCTTGATTAAGTCCCTCTGAAATTTAGTTACATGTGCCAAAGAGTTCAGTGACCTGAAGGTGAAGGTCACTGAAGCATAAACAGGATTCCCAAACTTGTCCAACAGCCTTGACTGGCTGTTCAGGGGATGAACATTAACTCTGGCAAGTTTCTTCTTAGTGGCTGCTACCACCACTACAGGATGTACTGGGGGAGCCTTGTCCCAATGGGCACAATCCTTTGGAGCCACCTGGTACTTGTCAGTTCATTTTAGAACTGATTTCACAACATCCAGATCCTTCTAAGCCTGGCGGGAGAGGAGGTCCACCATTTCCTCTGCTGGGGGGGGGGGGGTGGACTAACCAATAGGGTTAAGAGGAGCCATCTCCCAAGCCACCATAGCCATTATGCACGGACTATGAATTAGTGCCCCTTTGCTTTGGTACCACATCACTGTGGTCATCTGTAATCACCTGAAGAGGTCCAGGGGACCATAGATGGAGATGTTAAAGCACAGACAACAACAAACATCTCAAACAGAACAAAGCACATAAATATCAGAGAAGCCCCACAGGCCTTACATCTTTACCTCCTTTGAACCTACCCATGTGAAATCTGATGAATCTGTAGTAACAGATTGGCCTGGAGATAAAAGTAAATCTTTACCCTCTATGGTCTTCAGCAGTGCAGTTCCTTTTTGTAACAGCCCAATACTGGGATCTGAAATTCCAGAAATTGGAAAGGTTTTTAAGAAACCACTGAATCTTTCTCATGTACAATCAGATGAAAGGAATCAGAGGCCACGTACCTTAGGAGCTTCAGATACTCTCTTGGTCAAGGTCCAAGACTGATTTGAGAAGATAGGAAAGTCTCCAGATAAAAGTCCACACACACTGTTTTAAAAAGACAATATTTTGCGACAAGGTAAAGGAAGATTTGTGAACATTTATTTCACACCCAAGATTGGTCAAAAGAGAAGAAACTCACTGTAATGGCTCAATACATCACCTAAATAAGGAAATGTGCAAATGCCACTCAGTCTGCAATGAGCTAGGACTAAAACTAGACACTCTGTAAGCACCCTTGGAACTGTAGATAATCCAAATGGTAATGTAGAGAATGGATAACAAGACCCAATTAAAAAAAAGGACAAGTTTCTTAAAACTTTTTTTCTATGGGAAATGTGACCGCATGCACTTTTTAGATCCAATGCTACCAAAAAGCTTCCTTGGGGATTAACAGCCAGATAGTGGAGTGTCAATATCTTCAGTTTTGGAATTTTCACATACAGATTTAGAAAGGAAATATCTACAACTGGTAATCAAGAAGCCTCTTTCTTTGGTACCAGAAACATTCTGGAATAGAAGTCTTTGGCCCTTTGATTTAATGGCACTTGATCTAGCATTGCTAAGTTAAGTGCCTAAGACCCTGAGGAAAAAAATATTTTTGGAAAGTAGGAAGGGACTTCCCTGAAAAGAGGCATCTGTATCCAGTGCGCCAACTGGATCCCTCCTGAACCATTTTTAACACCAAAAGAGTCTGAAATAATTTGTTGCCAAAGGGGAATGCACAGTCAATTTCTGAGACAGATTTTGAGAAACGGGGGCAGGAGGGGTGGGGGAAGGAGAAGGAATGCTAGCACAGTCATTCTAAAGTTAGACTGCTTTTTTAAATTTTTTGAAAAAAAAAGTTCAAAATCAAACAAGACTTGGGGAATTTGTAAATGGGGGCCTGAAAATTTTTCATCAAATTGGTTGAGGAACCAAGTAGCAGATGGGCCAAACAAAACCTCCTCATTTAAAGCTAAATTTAAAATTTCAGGCATTACCTCATAGGCAAAATGTTTCATTACATACCCAGGCATATCTCCTTGACAATGCAGAGGTAGCATTGGCCCTAGAGACAGCATCTCCATCATACACACTCCTATTGAGATATCTTGATATTTGAGAATTGTTAGAAACAATGAAATTTAGATAAACACTACCTTCAAGAGGAGGTGTAGTAGAGAATGCTCTCAAAACTGTACAAAAAATGAAGAGACTTCCATACAAAAATATGTTTAAGATTCTATACACCAAAGTCAAAGAAAACATTCCCTTACCAATTACACAAAATACTTTTTGTGCACAGAAGGATTAGAAGACACCATGAGTCTGTTAACAGCTGGCAAAGTTGTGGATATGGCCACATGGTTAGACCCATTGTTGTTTATTAAAGAAAGCTTGTAGAGCTGATCGGCATTTTTGGAACTGAAGACTGAGAATCAGAACTGTTGTAGTTAGGCATATCGACATCTAATGCATCATATCTCCTCAATGCAAGAGACATCCATTTGTTCCCATAAAATGCTTCATTCATCCTGGCCATTGTCTAATAAAGAGAGAATTCCACCAAAGGAGGTTGCGAGAACCACAATTATTCTGAATCAGAGACTTGTACTTGGGAATTTGCCAGGGAAGCCTTGTCCCTGTTTGTGTCAGAGTCCTTTCGAATCATCTCTCTCAAGAATATCACTAGTGACAATTTTCAGGTAAAGTATTTGAGAGCCAGTATTAACAGCATGTAAATTTCCTAGAAGAAAATGTATTACCTTACTAACAGACCCAAATTGTCAGCTGGAGAACGTTTAACCTTTTTGTTTTTTTACAAGTTTAGCAGAAGTCCAACTCGGGAGAAGGTACTTCTGCCCTATATAGAGGTCACCTAACAAATATTTTCACTGTCTACAAATTTTACCACTTCTTTAATACCAGTCTATATTTTTTCTACTTCTACAACTAACGCCACAAAGAAAAAACCTTTCCAACTTCTCAAATATTAATTATACACAATAAAATGCAAGCGTCAAATGAATACGGAAAACACTCATCTACTATATATGACCAATATGTGAAATCTACTAAGTCTGCATAAACTCTTGGTTGTGAAGCCTTTGCTTCTGGCCTGGCCAGGGCTTCATTTCAGTTGGGCTACTACGGTTACACACCGAAAAAAAAAAAAAAATGATCATTACTTCCTCTGGCTACAGAATTGTTGATTCCTGGCAGACCTGAGATACAACTAGGATTTTCTTCACTTGTAGTTTGGCTTGCAAAATCAGAATAGCAGAAGCCATACATCCTAGAACACTATGGTACTCCTGTCTAACTTCCTTCTGCTCTGCTACTTCCAAGTACTAGCTCTGCAAAGTTTCCACTTAGTCTGATAGAAAGAAGGACGTCTTAAGGCTGGTGTCTAACAGAGAGGAATGAGAGATCACTCCACGGACATAATGGTTTTGGATTCTGGAAGATTAACCCAAACCCAGGACTTTTTCAGAAAGAAGCACTACTTGGGAAAAGGATACCATTTACCTACTCCTGAGATGTGGCCTGCATGAGACACTTATCCAGGCGACAAAAAATGTGGATGCCTTTGCTTCTGCAAAAATAACTCTGTATTCAAACTAGTAGACAATAACACAACCCCTTTGCTAGTAATCTCAAAGTGTCAGTGGTCCCACTGGGTAGAAGGTTGAAGCTACATCCTTTTAGATTCACTGTCACTATCACAGCTTATAGAAACAGGATGGATTTAGCCATCAAAAGGTCCCCAAGACTCCCTCTTTCGTGGGAACCAGAAAGAATATAAAGTGAACCCCTCACTGTTTTTCTCCCAATAAAGGGGCCAATTCTTTCACTTTTGCCAGGAGTTCCCAGATTATGGGTCAAATTAGGTGCTTTTGGAACATCTAGTATCTCAGTCATAAGGGACATCACTGACAGAGCTTGCATCTTTTTGCAATAATTAACAAAACCCAGTTTTCCCAAATGGGGACAGAGTGCGACAGTTATCAAGCAATGCAGCTGGCTGGGTTGATGTTCGGATTAGGGCCAAAATGGTCAACTGGCAGGTAAGTACAGATAATTAAGGCTATAAGGTATTAAAGAAATAGCTCATGTGATATAAGGTTTGATTACCAAGCCTTCGTTTCCTTACTTTGAGACCACAAGCAATTCGCATAACTGGGCAGTACTTTGGGGATATTGAAAATCTGGGGTAGGCTCCTTAATGGTCTCCTGGATTATTTATAGGTTCATAGGTTGATACTAGGCTATCTGTCCTAGGGCATTTATAAGCCTAGCCAGAGTGTGTTTGGCTTTCGCCACCCATTTAGATTAGTTGACTGTGCCTCTGTATAGTAGGTCAAAGAAGATAGCCCTTTTAAGGTTAGTTTACTGTGCCTCTGTCTAGTAGGGACACAGAAGAGATCCCAGGGGTAAACCTACGATCTCCCATCCACTCGTCAAGATTTCTCTTGAAGAGGGTCATTGAAGGGCTCTGCCCAACAGATTGGGATTTTGTTCCAGAGTGAGGGGAGCCTCTGGGATATGAATCGGTCCCTCCAGCATGTCCCAT